>NC_039272.1:1191970-1374724 GCF_003368295.1 Carassius auratus | reverse complement strand
CATAGCACCACATTAGACACAGAGCAGCTCCTTTAACGGATTTATTGGGAAAACCAGAACAATTGCAAATCACTTATCTCTTCAAACATACAACTGATATATTTGTAAAATACAAATTTACATTTAATAGTATTAATTATATAAGAGATATTTATTACTGGGCTATAATTTGGCACATTTTAACTGGTAAAATGTGATTCCCATGTACATACTATGTACTTATTATAGCAATTACAATAACTATGTAGTAACTTGGTACTAACCTTGAACCTACTCCTAAACCTAACCCTACCCCATATAGTTACCTATGTTACCTATGTTTTTTTTGTTGTTGTTTTTTAATGCTCTTTGCAGCCTGATAGTATATTGGCTAACCACCCAAACACATCTATTAAACACCTTTGCAGGGCCTTGAAAAGAAAATCAAAAAGTGAACACTTTCTCTTTGGTTTCTCTATCCGGTCCAGGTTTGGAAAGTGCTAACTAGCTGATTAGAGGGAGACAGCAGAGGGCCAAGGAGACACAGATGCTCTGTGTCTATAGAGTAACCCTCTCAATTACAGCATGGCCAAATTGAAACAGATCCCGATTTAACTCTCTTTCCAATACACCTCACGGCAGCTTTCCCAGTCCGTCTATCTCTCTCTCTCTCCAGCGACGGACCTCTCTGAAGCAGCACGTCCAGATAGGCTGCCAGACGCAGCGGGGAGACCATCGATTCTCAATAACATCACTAATGACTGCACACTGCCTGACGCATGCTGCCATCACTCGAGGTGAGGGCCGGGACCGAGGGCAGGGCTGAGTGTGGCATGCCAGATGGAGCCAGTTATGGATGGTTATGAGGATGAATTGTTTGTCAGTTGGGGAGAAGAAAGATGAAGAGAGCGGGAGAAAGAGACGCCAAGTCAGAAAGACAGGCACAGACAGTCAATACTAGAAGGACAGTAATCACTGGTCGTCTTATTTTCGGGACAGACAACCTTTGGTCAGTTCTTTTTCGGTTTCTTTCACTTCTTCTTCTTCAGCTTCTTGGTCCATCGCTCATTAGCAGGCATCACTCCTATTAATGAGTCCCGACCGCGGGTCAATACAGCACTAGCCTCAGAGTCAATACCAGTTACCTGCAACACAAACACTCAAAAGCTGCACTTGCAGAAAATCAATATCGTGTTGCAGGCCTGTCCCATCACCATGCTCATCCTTCTCTCTACAGCACAGCAGATGAAATGCTCTCTCCTGTAAAAAAATATAGTATATTGAGCATGCTCAGTCGGTTTATGCAGTTTAAAATTCAGTTTGTATATTTATATGATCTACCGGTTAGTTTTTTTGTTTGTAATATATCTTGCAAACAATCTTATCTTAAAAGCTATTTTTTGGCATACAAATTAACCCTATTTCTAGGAGTTTTTGAAGCAAATGGTTAAACTGTAAAATACATTTGCAGAGTGGAATTTTAAGTATAAATCATGCTAGTATTTGCTGTTGTAAAAAAAAAAAAATATATATATATATATATATATATATATATATTGTTGTGTGTATATATATATATATATATATATATATACACACATGCACACACACATAATTATAAAATGTATAATAAAAATAATTATTATAAAATGAGTTTATTATTATTCTTGCAATATAATTATTTATTAAAATATATAATATTTTAAAAACATGCAGACAGGGTGATTCTCGTTACTGTATAACAATATATAAAAATGATAATTTATTAGTAGAGGGTAAAAGTCATGAAAATAAATAGAAAAAAATACTTATGGCTTTAATGGGCTAGTTCTTAAGCCCCAGGCACTTCATTTGTGCTCGTCTATGAAACTATTCATCACACTTCATCAATACGTCAACATTCAGCGAGCCAGTCTCAATGTCTATAAATAAATAGCAGACAGGTATGCAGATATAAGGTCCAACCTTTATTCCATACATTTTTAAACCATGAATGTTCATTTTCATTTTTTTTCACGCCTAAAGCTCTACTTGTTTTGTATACAAGAGTCTAAGAAAAACAACTGCACAACACCACAAGGTCGACAGAAAGAGTCTATTGCCACCCCAATCATTCCAATATGTTTCTCAGATGTCCAGGTTTTGTGGCTGGAGAAGTGTTCACTGCTAAATCAGTTCCTTTATGACCCGGAAGTTTATAGCGGTTTGTTTCATTTGCTCTTCATTAGACAAATGAATAACAGTTATCCAGGTTCCCACTGTAGAACTCCATTTGATAAACGTCCAATCAGAGCGCTCTGAATCATCTTTGCATAGATTGCACCGCCATGACAGCACCCCCCATTCGAGTCCTCTTCTCTGATTGGACAATTCCGTTGCCACGGTTTTCAACCTGGAAGTGGTTCCGTTTCATTTCATTGTTTTTTAGAAACATTTAAAAAGCCTAACAAATGTACGATGCCATTTCGTTCCAAGTAATATCAAACAAGATATTTACAATATCTTAAACTTTACATAAACCAAACAAGAACATCGTAATACATATTGTCTGCATATCTCAAAAAGAAAATCAAGCAAACAAACAAAAACCCCTCCAAATGTAACCTTGTACATGGGCCCTGCTGAATATTTCCAGGGTACCATAGAGCAAATCAGATGAGATCTTACAAATATGTAGACATCCATATCCAGCAGCTCACTAGGATAAATACAGGGCAGGGAACGGAATGAAACTTAATGCAAATACATAAAAAAAGTCTATACATGAGGGATAGGAAATGTACAAACAAATTTCAGATGTCTTTTCACATGAAAAAACTGAAAGGCATTGGATTCATATATTAATATCAAATTTCTGGTTGAGAGTTCACGTTTTACGTCTTACGCTACCACAAGTTGGAGCTAGCAACTCTTTTCCCCAACTCCAATCAATTAAAAAAGCCGGTTGATGTGCTTGTTCCAATGTACAAACATTTGTACAAATTACACGTATCTATTTATCATTTACTCTACTTTGTGTGAAAATAAGTGCATGTTGCCAGTGTCCAACTCAAATGAGGCATTTTCCTTTCTGTATGTTACCGTGCCTCCACTTCTTTGGGGTTGCGTGACGGTGAGTAATCGCGAGGGTCCTGGGTGGTGATTGGCGTTGTCCGTCTTGGCGACGCTGCTCTGGCAGCACCAGAGGGTACCAGAGGAGGAGGGGCACTTAGTGCTGCAGTTGGGGGTGTCCCTGTTAAAAAGTCCGTTATGTCCTGTTGAAGGGCTAAGCCTTGGGGTACGGCATCCCACCAAAGGTGTGACATAAATGGTGGCATGTGGGGTAAGTGTCCTTCGATTGGTGATTGGTGAAGCTGGTGGAGCCTTGCACGATCCAGTTCCTCCCTTAAGTGGCAACCGTTCCCTTTCCTCAGCCTGTTGCCTAAGTCTCTCCTGTTCCCGCCGAACTTCCAGGAGGTGTTCGTGGTGAGAGTAGTCATGTGGCTCCCGTTCCCGATAGGGCCGTTCTGGATCGTAGACACCAGGGAAGCGGTGTCCGGGCTCAGATCGCAATTGGAAAGTCCATGCGCCGTTGAAGGTCAAGGTTTCGGTAAGCCTCTCGTAGGGGATCCCAGCAAAACGCCGGATGGGGAAGGCGGTCTCGACCTGCTGCGAGAGGGCTGACTCCCATAAAAGGTGCCATGCGGGTGCGTTCAAGTGCATTCAGACTTCCCATTTGATGCATGGCACTCAGAGTGAGCGGCAACGAATGTGGCATGGGGACCCCGTGAAGTGAGGACGGTGTTGGAGGGTCACTACAGCGAGGAGATGGCGGAGGAGGCTGATGGGATAGCGCATGGTGGTGAGCAATTGGTGTGGTTTGGTGAGGCGGAGGAGCGACTTGAGGTTTGGTGGCAGCTTCGGATCCAATCACCACCACGTCTGGCTCTTCCTTGCGTTCCTCCTTGATCTTCATGTCATTCTTCACCTTCTGTAGCAGATCACCTGAGCTGGTCTCCTTCCTATCCCTTTCACTTTCTTTCATCGGTAGTGGTTGTGGGATACCCATCTTGATTCCTGCATCGTTAAGGACATTTTTCGAGTATGGAGAGGGTGATCGGTGAACGGATTTAAGAGAGTCATCGGAGGAACGTCTATCTGTGATTTCCTTTCCTGGAGAATGACTTTCCTTCACCTTTGTGTCTCCCAAAATGCCTGCCTCTCGCTGGCGGTCCAGCAATTCTTTCTCAGGCTCACGGTTGCGGTCGGCACTACTGCTGCGGTGTCTGCCAGAGTCGGTCGAGTTCTGGCTGTTGGAGCGGATCAGGCTGCTGATCTGGTAGCTAACGGGAGCGGAAGCTGGAGAAGAGCGGTTCGTATGGCGATTACGATCTAAAGAATCTCTGTAAGAGGATAGAACCCATCATTAGTTGAATAAGGAGACAAACATTTGACAAAATATAAGGAAAAAATAAGATGCCTTGGTCCATGAAATCAACAACACCAACCTGTCTTTATCCTTCTCTTCCTTCCCAATAGAAGAGTCCCTTTTTTCTCTTTCCCGTTCCTTTTCTTTCTCCCGCTCCCGCTCTCTCTCTCTGTCATGACTGTTTGCAGAGCTGCTTCTTTCTGCATCTGCGGATTTGGGCCACTGTGGAGGGGTCGGGAAAGAGGGTGGTGTTCGGTGCAGCCGATTCCAGGTGTCATGATGAGGACTACTGAGACCAGGCAGCCCTGGACCCTCTTTGGGTCCAAATATACTGTTGGCCCCTGAAATAACAAGAAAGCATCATCAGTTTAACAGACTGCTGTCCAGTTCTGTCATGGTTCTGCATACATAAGCTGAAAGGCTAATGGTGTATAGTAGATTCTTCTACAAATGGGGTACCAAGGGCTGCTTTTGAGGGCAGTGAACAAATAAATTACCCAGTGGGGTCAAGAGCTATGAAAAGCAAAGCGTTCCATAGAGATTCTATTTAAATACAATCAATTTCACTAAAAAAAGTCCCGTTCAGCCAGTGAAGGAAGAAGGGAGAGGAAATGAGATATGGCAAACCTTCCACCCTACTTTGCAAGCAACTAATGAATGCAAAAGCAATGCTAAACCAGTTGGGTTGCGACTTTTATTTGGTGTGTGAATTTGGCAAAAGGCCTGCCTGCCTCCCCCGCTTCCCTAAACTCTCATTTGGCATTTGCTGCAAAACTAAGTGCCTTTCTTTCATTCCCAACTCCTTTTTATTCCCTTTGCTCTCTCTGTGGTCTAGAGCTAAGCTGTGCTGCACTGAGTCGAGCTAGAGGCCGGGGGCCAGGGCTTACCGAGGGCTGGGTTGCCTAATCCACCGAAGGCACTGCTTGAAAGGTTGCTGAGGCCGCCAAAGGTACTGGAGCGACTGAATGGATCTGCAAAATGCCAAACAGGGATTAGCGACGCGGGGCCGGAGGTGCCCGACCATTCCAACTGGCTTTTCTCTTACAAGCAAGCTTTGTTTTTTGCGCCACTGTTACTGCTGCTATTCTGACTCCCTAAGGGTTGTTGATTTCTCCCAGTAAGACTGTTGGAGAGTGTTCATGGACTGCGGATTAAGCAGCAAGAGGTGCTGGCATGAAGAGCAATACCTGATTGGGGTGCGACAGGCAGGGATGTTTTGAAATGTCTAATGTGGAAAATTATTAAATGACAACAAGCAAAACAGCTCATGTGTCTGCTATCTCCTCTAGAGGTTTCTGTGATTATTCCATCTACTTAACCCTGAAAGCATTAAGCTATTTGTTCTTACGTACCTTGCAAAGGGTGAAGAAGCCCAAATCATTAATAGATTATAATTCAATTAAATCCAAACCGACAACCTCCAGCCCACATAAGTAAAAAACACAATTCAGTGTTTTCTATGTGAAACATGAATTTAAACTACTAATTCCAAAATGGATTTATGACTAATGTGTACTTAAGTAAGCAAGCAGTCATTTAGCACATGCTTTTATCCAAAGCAACTTACAATATGCTAATTGACATAAACAATCCCCCTTGGAGTAACCTTCAGTGAAGTGCTTTGCTCAAGGGCACAACAGTGCTAAGTTCTTGACTGAGAAACCTTTTGATTACCAGTCTTGAGCTTTTACCATTAGGCAACACTGCACCCAATTCTGCATTTTACCCATTTTCTCTCCAATTCCTTTGGGCTCCAGCTGTTAATGAACTCAAATTGGACTGATTTAAAAGCTCATTGTGTGAAATCAGCATTCAGCTCCAAACTCAAATAATATACCTTATAGAAACTGGAAGAACTCTATCTAAAGCCAGTAAAAGGATACATAGTAAACTATTATTGCTGTGCATTACAGTTTTGGTCAGAAAGTTCTCTAAAAACAGTCTAGGATTCTTTTGGATAATATTATAACACCATTGTCACTTTACACTGCAAAGCATATTCCTTACTTCACCTTATTTAGAATACACACATCTTGAATATAAGTGTAAGCGTTCACTGTTCAGGCTTTTTATACACCTGCCAGTTCAACAAAAATAGTTACATTCAATATAAAATATCAAGCTTTGGTTTTCTTAAGTAATTTTGCAAGCAAGTTTATCTTTTGTTGACATATTTTTACAAATTCAAACATGACAAAATGACTACTTTAGGATAACTTGCCAATATAATATGTAAGACTATTTGTTTCCAAATCATTTATTAATCATTATATAGTGGAAAACATTTTGAAAGTTTAGCCGAGGATAAATTTATAATATCTGACCCTTTGTGTTAGACATTTCTGAGCCAACTGAATAATCTGATAACAACAGGCTTAGAAGTGTCTCTCCAAAGGGGAGCCTTATGGTACGTTTACACATCAACAATGTACTAAAAATGCAAAGGTTTGGGTTTTTAAAAAGTTTCTGATTAAAAATGCTGTATTATTATGCATGACAGGCAAGTAGTTGCCGATGTCACTTTGTAAAGAAACACTGAGAATATACACATTCCTATAGACTGAACACGCATGTGCATGATGTAACCTTTTGAGGGATAGAAGTACAGTATTTTATTATTATTTTAACTAATGGAAAGACATGCTTTTATAGCTGAATGATCACTACAGAGATGCAGCACTACATCATAATGAACAGATTGTATTTGCCTTGTTTATGTTCCCATCAAACAAAAGATGTCTTGATAATAATTTGAAGTACAAAACGAAAGAGAGGAACTTAAAATGGCGATTTACTTACACTTACCTGCCAAATGGCTAGGAGGCAGGAAGCCAGCGTGGTGAGGAGACGGTCCATAGGGTGAAGCAGCTGGATGTCCCGATCCTATCAAATACAAACGGGAAAAATCATCAGTCAAACTGATTGCAGACAGAGCTAGCCAAACCATTCAAATATTCACCAAATCAGCACCAGATGTAGTCTCTATATACACAGAGACAAGAGAAGTCTTGGGTAATGATTAGTTTTCTCAGATTAAATACTTTCTCCTATTCCATCTTAATATGGAGAGACAACTATAAATCAGCCTGGCTCAACCAATGGCGTGAGTTTGGGGCAGGACTCTCAGTAATAAGCTGTTAAAATGACAATAAAAGGACAGTGATGTCTTAGATCGAGTGTTTAGGTTGCATTTGAAAGGGTCAACTGTCTGTTCAGCCTGAACTATGTGTCATTTGTAACTGTGTATCATTAATGAAGCAACCAATTACAAGCTCATTCATGACACCACGCTGCATAATTACAATCTAAAGGGCAGACACGCTCATGTTGCCCTTCAACAAAGAGCTACCAGTCAATTATATCAGGTAAAAGCATTTATATTCATGCCTGTGGCCCCAGCGTTGAGCCAAGACAACATTCAAAATAACAACATGCAAATTAGTGAGCATGAGAGAGGGAAAGACATACAAATACATTTTACTATGCTGAAGCCATGCCAATAAAGAGACCGCCGTATAATTTACAAGATAAAACATAAATAATCTTGATTGGATTATAAATCTAGTTTATAAGTGAAATGAAAATCAATTATATTTAACCTGTTAAATGTCACCCCGTCCCGTATTCGGGACGCCTACGTTGACTATACTATATTACAATCAAATTTAATCTAATCTTGACAAACTATATATCGTTGGAAAGGTCTAAGACTCCCAAATATATATTATACCAATATTTTTTGTTAAGAATTATGTAGGAAAAGTAATAGATCAATTTATGACAAGAGTGCACCCTCAAAAATCTACATTACAAAAGGAGCTTTGACCTTTGTTTAAAAAAAAGACTTCCTCGTTGCCTTTTTCTCTATCACATTTTAGAAATCATCAGAAGTTATATATCACTTGAAAACATAAAATCTCAAAATTCATCCTTTAAAACCCATTTTAAAATCAGACATTGCATTACCATGTAAATGGCACATCAAAATCATGTTACAAAATGTTTTCAGTCATGAATTATAAAAATTTAGGTTTGTATCATGCACATTCAAGTCTATCTTCAAAAACGTGAGTGACAGTTAACAGGTTAAGTAGAATTTCTTAAGGCAGTCAATTATTATTTCCAGGAATGGTTGTGCAACTTTACAAATACAACTGTTATCTTTTCAGCTTAAGAATTTAAAATCAATATAGCATGTTGTTTGTTATCCATCTTACAGGACATTCAATGAGAAAAACCACGTGGAGCAGGATTTGATGTTACTCATAAATCTTTCCTTTGGAATAACTGAACTGTGCACACAATAACCAGGGATATGCATCGTTATTAAATAGGGTCAAGTTTGCTTTCATGTTTTCTTCACATACCTGTTGATGAAAAGAGGGGTCTGGCCAGATCATGAGGGTAGGGGAACCCAGGGAACACACCTGGAGCTGGAGGACGGCTGAACAGATCAAGTTTTCCATTCATATCCAGTTTATGTGGGTCCAAGTGCATCTGCTTTTGTGAGAAAAAAGCATTTCAATATAATATAATATAATATAATATAATATAATATAATATAATATAATATAATATAATATAATAATAAATATAATATAATATAATAATAAATATAATAATAAATATTATATTATATTATATTATATTATATTATATTATATTATATTATATTATATTATATTATATTATATTTATTATTATATTATATTATATTATATTATATTATATACAATTGGGTATATTTGTAGCAATAGCCAAAAATACATTGTATGGGTCAAAATGATTGATTGTTTTCAAAAATCATTAGGATATTAAAGTAAAAATCATGTTCCATGAAGATATTTAGTAAATGTCCTAACGTAAAAATATCAAAATCTTCAGAATCAGAACTGTGAAATATTATTTTTGATTAGTAATTTGCATTGCTAAGAACTTCATTTGGACAACTTTAAAATGAGATTTTATAAGTATTATATACTATTTGAGTAAACTGTCCTTAATGAGGGAAAATTACTGAGATGGTCTTTAATGCATGAATCATTACAAAGCATACTTGTGTATTCTTGTATTTCCCTCACACTAAAGGCTACACTGTACTAAAGAAAAGAGACAAGCTCTTTGGTTTCTGAGAACTTACTTTCATCTTCTGCTGATGATGGTAGATCTGCCAGGCGATTTGAACATGCACTGCACACCATTTGCCTGGCTTCTGACATGAGCACAGAGGACATTACAAAGCATTAGCACAAAGGTAGTGGCATATAAGGAGGAAAATGTAGGGATTTGAAATATGATGATGCTTACTCTTACTGAGGTCCTAAAAGGATCTGTTATCTGTAAGGAGCCGAGGAAGAAAAGGAGAAAAGGAAACCAACAGATATGTTTTGTAACAAAGTCCAGGTACAGTATATGAAATGTTAAAAACATCACAATCCTGATATGATTTTAATGGCCAATATCTTAAGACTGGGCGGCTTACCCTTGGGTCCTTCTGAAGGAGAGTGTGCGAGACCGTTCCTGGTCGTGCTGCAACATCAATAGTGTTTGGAGCCTGGAGAGAAAATAAAAACCATTTTAGATAAAGCTAATGGAACGCAGCACAACACTGAAGTCTGTTTATTTAATATTTTCAACCATGCACTGTTCAGAGATATTGCACTGCATTTTTTGGCTCCTTGGTGTGATGACTGAAGTCCTGCATTTTTAACCGAAGATTCTATGAAATGGAAATGGTGTAGCTTCTATGTCTTAACTTGGATGATGTCTACAGTATAGGGTAAAACATTTAGCAGAAGCATGGATTTATAAAACCAACTAGCAATTTGCAATTAAGGGTATTACTGTGACCTAACTAAATAAAGCCTATTGGTTATTTAACAAGAACATAATAATGCCATTGATATGCTCCGTCCAAACATCCTGTTTCAAAAGGAAATGCATCAGATCTGGAAAAAAATCATATGATTCATCATGGGTGTAGCCTAAAGCTTAAAAACTTCAGTCCCAAGTTTCATGGATGCCATAGTCATTTATACTCATAAACGTCATACTTGCTGGAAACTTCAGACTGGCTCTACCTTTGACTGGTAGCTAACACGAGAGTGAGAGTTATTTGAGAAGTGGAAGGTAAAAACCATTACACACCAAGCGAGTATAATACACACCATATAATACACACTGCAAAAACACACACGATAACCACCCTCCTCAAGACCACAGTCTAAAGTTAACACAAAAGCCTCCAGCAGGATACTGAGCCTGAGCCTCTTTGCATAATCCATTAGTGGAGAATGTGGCAGTGGTAGATTTCTCTGTCTGTCTGCAGTATAAATGTGCGGGATTTGAGAACACCCTGAATACTAATGGTAAGGTGATGCTGGGCTCTCAATCAGCTGCATTTCTGCAGTATACAGGAAATGGAGAATGATTTGATCCCATTCTTATTTGTTTTTGGACTTTTTTGCCCCTTTTATTATCATCAAATGTGACCCGAACGTATTGGGATAAAGATAGGGGGATGTGATTGAGAAACGACCCATCCCAGGTTTCACTCGGTCTCTGTCAGATGAGCATCCAAGGCTTAACATGCCAGGAGATCATTTGCTAGACATTAGGGCTGTGACTTGGCAGGGTTTTTAAACTCAAATCAACATTTTTTATGACCTGCACAGAGTAAAATTAACACAATATGACTATGAGTGGGGTAGGACAATGTCAATGGTAACACATTTAACTGTAAAATTACCGTAAAATACATGATTTACAGTTCAGATACAGGTTTTCACAAAAAAAAAAAAAGTTTTATAAATTGAAAAAAGAAAAAGTAACATTTCAGCCTTAAAAAAAATAAAAATAAAATAATAATAATATTGATGAGTCAGAAGTATTATTATTAATTTAAACATTATTATAAATCATATTAATTAAATAAAAAATGTGTCTTTTTATATCGATTTTTATAATGCATGAGCTTTTCGTCAATCCACCAGTTCATGTTTAAAACTGCGTGTTTGCGGTGTAAAAACATAGGCTGATTTTCACATCAGTCTGAACAAAAACAGTAGATGAGCTTCTTAAAAAAAAATCTGAATTCATTCTCTGCCAGCAGGAGGCGCTTTCAGAACAGAAGAAATATAGCGGTTTCCCAACATGTACAAATTGTTTGCTTGAAATATGTGGCTTGTTCTCAAAGAACAGGTTAATCACCTGTGAAAACCACAGCCTGAACAGTATACAATGTTAAATACCCCAATTACTCAAATTTTATTAACTTTATTTTTGGTTAAAAAATAAATAAAAACTTTGGTGCAGCACTAGTCCTGTCCTGTACGATTCTGCAGATTAAATTTAACTTGCATACTTTTAACTGAGTAAGACTTGAGACCAGTCTTACTCAGTAAGACCAGAACAGATGAACTGGCCAAAAATGTATACGTAGAAACCTTTTTTTTTTTCTTTTTTTTTATGGGCCATATTTTTCAAATATTTTTGACTTACTGGTCTTGGCAATATCAGAGTCTGCAAGCAGGAAATCTGAAATGCCCAAACAAGCCACATGGGTCTCTTTCTCATTCTGCTCAAGTCAAAACAATTCTGTCTACCTTCCCACATGATGTGAATGTATAGTTTTGAGTTCTAACCTTTTGAGGCTGGAAGGCTCCTTGCAGTGAACTGAAGGGCCCTGAATGTGGAAGCAATGGAGGCATGCCTGGCATTGTTGGTGGATAGGAGGGAAAGAACTGCACAGAAAAAACAACATTATTGTAAAGTTTGGAAAACAATTTGGTGTCTATCATCTCTTTAAGCTATAACAACTTTTTATCCTGCTTTGAAAACAACATCAAACCAAAAAACATGCAAAAAGTTCACAAATATGTCTCAGCAGTATGCATCTTCTGTCAAAGCAAGGTTATGCAGTCAAAACATGTGGATACTTACATTTGAATGTCTCAAGAAAGGATTGTCCAGCTTTGGGGCGTACTTGTCGAACTACAAAAAGAGAGGGAGAGAAAAAGAAAGAAAGAGGGTGCAAATTAAAAACATATCAACAAAATCAAAGGCATCTGCAACCAAAAACATGAGAGGGCTTTACTGCAGTGTGCTTACATAGTCAAATAAAAAGCAGATGAAACTCAAATAAATTACAGTCTTTTAATAAAACAATTACACAGTAAAACAGCCATTCAATGTCACATGAAAGAAAACCACTGCAGCCGCAGCTGGAACGGGCTTCACAGAGCCGATCCAGTGTGTGGGAACACACTCACTAAAGAGTCAAACCAGATCGCTAAACAAATGAAGGCACCCTTCACTTACAGTTAAACAGACGTGAGACTTTATTACGTGGCAGTGTCCTTTAAACTGAACAGTAAGTCTTTCAAGGCATGCTCTAATTCTGAAAAGTATAAAGTTAGCAGTTTAACTATATGATAAACAATTACAGTTAGTAGGCTAATGTTGTGAGACTCTGCATTTGCAGAATCGTGACTCGTAAGGAAGCGAGAAAGGCTGAAATGGTTCATTTTCATTCAATGGAAATAAAATGTCATTTCAATTTTGCATTTTTTTCATCACTGTAATAAAACAAATTCATTTATAAATGTTTAAAAAAACAACAACAACAAAACATTTAACATTTTACTATCAAGGTAACCCAGCATCTTTGTCACCTTAATTCCACTGGCTTGAGTTTTTATCACTGTAACGTCAGCGCTGCTTTTAAAACAAAGTCAATGCTACTGAGTTCAATGCATTTCTTTTACATAAACATTGAAATCCTTATATACAAAGCCCCTTATATAGTGTTGTTTCTACAGAAGCCTGTCGTCTTAGGTCTCAGCTGATGGTAATAAAAGTGGATAAACCCTGTGTGTGTGTTACTTTGAACAGCAGCAGTGCTTGAACCACAGCCCACTCATGGTACAGACTTCATACTCCAACAGATCAACAGGCATAAGCTGCTTTTATCCTGCATTATATGAATGTGTGGTGATAATTAGCTTAAATCAAATACATGAGGTTGCCCTGGCGGAGAAAATCGCTGATCTGGCTTCCCTGCGTGTTGCACTTCTGTGATCCTTCTGAGAGCCGCACGTCTGCTTTATGGTTAACACTTGCCGAGTAAATATAGCAAAGGTTTATAGTGGCCCATAAAAAAACATTGCTTCATAATTCACAGCTCCTGTCAGAGCTTTATAACAAACAGCTTTGGCAAATCAAGGCTCAATATTACATCTGTAAACAATTAAATCTTTATATAAGAAACGCTAGGAGGAAGGGAAAAAAGAAAACAAGACAGACATTATATGAAGTGTTATATCAACATGAAACGCAATTTGCTACCCACTTTAAAGGTAGTTTTCCTTTATCAGGATTTTTTTTTTTTTGGGGGGGGGGACATACATCAATGAATCATGCACAATAAGAACAGAAACATGTATAAAGGAAGCACACTGGGTTATTTCTGGTTTCATGTTGACTTTAAAAATGACTTTTATACTGTTTTCTATTAATCCCAGTAGACAACAACACTGCTTCCTATATGCAAAAGCTCTTAAACCAAGCAGAAATGTTTTAGAAATCAAGCATCAGCACACCTGTCAGTAGAAAACATCATATTTAAATCACATGGTGTTGAAGGAAATTCAACAATAGCTGTTCAGCAAATAAGATTTGTATCTCGTAAAACATTTGAGGAAGGTGTGGAGGTGTGTTTGTGATTCAGCACCAGAGATAAGATGCATAACCAACATTTTCATCGCTATTTCAGTCCTTCAGTTTCTGATGACGAAACAGTTCTGTAACCCACAAGAATCCGGACAGCGAGCTACAAAACATATGGCATGTTTTAAGCTAGATTTCAATCTTTGCAGATGGTAATCTATGATTCAGAAATGCTTGACTTTTCATCTAGCACTCTTGACATAATATCTTTCGGATTGGTTGACAGCGGCGATAGTATGCAGATAAGACATTCTTGTTCCTGTCTGAACACGTTTCAGAGATCTGAATGCATTTCATATGGCTAGCTGACTTTGAGGAGCTTAATTTATCTGATTACAGGCTGCCAAAGTTTTCTTCTAATAGCCGCTTTGCACACGGAAGCAATTACGCTTTATCAAAACAGCCCCGTTGATGTCATGACTTTCATCTGCAGTGAGGTCATTATGTTTCGACCGCAAGCTTTGAATGCATCACACAGAATGAGTTCTGTCTGTACCTCAGTCACGCCATAAGACCCTGCCTGCCTCCTGTTTTTCTCAAACAGCCCCCAGCACTCAGAAACATCCCCATTCTGCTCATATGAAAGCAATAAAACATCTGTGGCTCGCACTATTAAAGCGCAATGAGTACGGCATGTCAACATGACAGCAAAAAGGGTTTTTATTAGGGGAAGAGCTACACTATTTGTGGTTGTCATGGGACAGTAGTTTATCTTGTTAGGATGATGGGTATCTGCTATGTCACTGCTATAAAACTATTTTAACCCCATGGCCTCTGTTTAAGATCTGGCATGGTTTAAGATAAGCCTTAAGTCTCTGTAGTGGGTTGTAAACACTATATATATATATATTCACTATTATATAACAGCTCCAGTATCACCACCCTGCATCATATTTGCTGAATAAAATACATTGCTTGTTTCTTAATAATTGTGGAATGCTGATTCCTAAAATAATGTCTGTTCTGCTCTACCACGTCATGCTTTCTCACAAAATATGAAGTGCATTTTGTGACTTTTTGCTTTTTACAGCCATTTATAAGGTTCAGTTCTTTTTTTTACATGTATGAAAAATTTCAAAGACGTTATGTTATGCATAATCTTTTATGCCTAATTTCAAGTTTCAGAATTATGGCCAGTTATGAAAAAAAAGAAGCAAATTTAACTTTAAACTTGTGTTTATGTAAAGTTCTTTGCCATTAAAGGGACTATATGAACATATTTTAAGTTAAATGATACATTCTGAATACTTGTATTCTCATTAAAAAGCTATTTAATTGTGCATTAAAGCTTCCAAAAATCTGTATGTAATGTATTTTTAATATATTTTTGAACTCAGCATCATCAAATTATGCAATTTTAGGGCTTTCCTAATTTTTTTTTTTTAAGATGCAGGGTGTTATGATGTGACTGGATGTGGTTTCAAATAGGCCGCCAGTGTGTGTTACAGTTAAATGTAACCGGTTTAGCTTTTCTTGGAACTATTTCTGTCAACTGTGATAGAGGTTGATTAAATAACTGGCCATATTGCATCTAAAATATACGTCACTCGTGTTGCTCGTCTGAATATCAGCAAAACCCTGATGTGGCCGTGCTTATATTCAGTACGACAGCATGAATGCACGTGTCATTTCCTGTTAAAACAGGACGGGTGCATTGAAGGGGCTTGTTTTTAATAGGTCGGAGTATTTTAAGGGGGAATAGGGAGGTAGGAAGGGAGTAAAATCTATCTGTTTTTACTTATCCTCACATTTCTGGCTGGGGTACGCACCATGGGAGGTGCAGTGGGCGGCCCAATGATGGCTGCCGGGGGCAGACTGGCAGGGAAGGGCGTGAAGGTGTGCTGATGCGTGTGTTGGTGCTGGTGCATATGCTGATGTTGGTGAAACTCGGCCCGGAGGAGCGACACAGGGCCCAACGGCGACCCTGTGGCCCCCGGCGCCGGCCCCCGACCTCGCTCCGAGCTCTGAACCAGGAAGCGGTTGTTCAGCTCCTGCCGCAGAAGATCATGCTCTGCAAGAAAGGAGAGCGAAGGGGAAAAAGGCGGGAAAGGGGGGAGATGGGGAAGACACGGGAGGGAAAAGAAAAAAAAAGGCACGGGCGGCCAGTGAGTTTTCACAACAGTGGTAGGAAGAAGCGAAAGAGGGTAGTCACCTGGCTTTCTCTGTTTCTCCAATTCAAGGTGTGAGGGTTTTCTACGTGAGGACTCATTGGTGGAGGTAAGAGAGTTGCCTGTGACAATGTGCCAATCAGAATCCCCGAATGAGGCTGGCAATACATGATTGGTTGGTTGAAAGATATCAAGAGGCTGGTATCTAAAGACAAGAGAGAACCAATAGTCACCTCAGCAGAAAACACACACACACTTGAGCCGACAAACATAATCTCTTATACGGCCTTAAAGGGATCGTTCACCCCAAAATGAAAATTACCCTCATTTTGTTCCAAACCTGAATGACTTGATCTCTTCTGTGGAAAACAATCAAAAATATTTTCAATGCACTGACTTATATTGCATGGATTAATTTTAAAAAATGATTATAAAAGAAGAAACAAATGCATACAGGTTTGCATACAAAATTTTCATTTTGGGGCAAACTCTCCCTTTGAGACCCTTCTTAAAATTTAAGGAACTCTTTAAGCGCTTGCTTGATGCTTAAAAAAGACATTAATATATAGTTTTAGTTTGTTTCTAGTGTTCAAAAACAGTACTTTTAGTACTTCTGCAATGACTTAAGCCATGTGTTTACCAAATGTTTACACCATAAAGGTTAGCTGAATGTATAAACCTGCTATTTTTTTTTATTAAATGTATTTTTATACTTGACTTGTTTACTTGTTTAGATTTAGATCAGCATATAGCTTTTAAAAATGCCTGGAACTGTAAATTAAAAAAAAAATACACTTACCGCATAAAGAAAGGCTGAGATGAAGAGGACCGGTATAATTTTCATCTAACATTTTGCATTTAGTGTAAATTGTTTCAAAATCTGATTTAACTGTCAAAGGTAAAATAACTTTATTTTACTGCTGAAGTGTCCTTCCCAGACACAGGATCCATATATTAGAAATAAACAGTACAGCTGAAATCCTTTTTTTATATTACAGGCATTAAATTCAGTAGAAAAATTGGCCAACTGGATATAAGTCAAATATTTCATATGCTGACCTCTGATGTGTGCCCCATTTCGCCTCACTCTTGAAATATCTTGAAAAAAAATGCAATTCAAGAGCAATGCTGTTGTTACTGAATACTTTATCCATAAAGCTCTTTAACAAGGGTTATTTGTCAACAAACAGAGCAATTTATGCTTTACACCATGAAATTTAAAGCACAGGAACTGTAGCATAGGTCCATACATTTGTGGGAACAAAATTAGCACTAGCACTACATAAAATATGATTATTTAAAACAGGATGAATTCTGATGAACAAACTATGTATATAATCACGTACTCTCATTTCGATCATACACTCATCCTTTAGGTCTAAGTTAAAAATTGTATACCCTTAAAGCACTTACAGACTAGAGAAAGCTGCAAAGGAGCATTTTAAGGATAAAAACCGGGTAAAAACTGGACCCTCGATTCTTATTGGTCAAGGAAAGTTAATGTCGAAGTGCAAGTTAAGATTTTTACATCTTTCACACATTCGATTTGCAGCTGTTTCTGGTGTAATGAAATCTCTAGCATGTACGCACCCTTATGCAAGTTATATATTTGAATTAATTTGTCATATTACAGAACTGAAGAACCTATTGCCCAAAATATAATCTAATCTCATATTAACTCCTACATAAACAGTTCAAATCTCAATGAAGGGGTTCTCACCTGGATAGGGTGGTCCGGCAGGGTGTCCTGGCACCACCAGGCTGTTGGTCGGTAAGGTGGGCGGAGGAGGCAGTGTAGCAGGGTTGGCGAACATGGCCGGATGGCTGGAGAGGTGAGAGGGCGAGTGAAGGGAGTAGTGGGAGGACGGCAGACCGGTGAAGGAGAGAGGAAGAGGAGGAGCAGGAGACGGGAGACCGCTGATGTGATGAGAGGAGTGAGGCAGGTGGTGTTTTGGAGGAAGCGTGGAAGGGCTGTTGCTGTGATTAGAAGGAAAGACAGTATATGAGAAACGATAGTGATATTAGCGCAGCTTATAAACTTACAGCAGTCCATCTTCAGATTTTATTACAAATTTAAATGTGTTTTTGTTGTGAGAAAAACAGTAAATAGAATAACTGCAATCAAGAGTTTGTGATAACTGGCAGTGAGTCTTTCAGATCACTGTGGAGGAATTTCGGCCCACGCTTCTTTGCAGAATTGTTTTAATTAAGAAATCATGTTTAAGGTAATGCCACAGCATCTCAATCGGATTTAAGTCCAGACTTTGATTTGGCCACTCCGAAACCTTAATTTAGTTTTTCTTGAGCCATTCAGAGGTGGACTTGATGGTGTGTTTGCATAATGTTTTTGCCCAGTCTCTTTATTGTTGAATCAAGAACACTGATCTCAGTTGAGGCGAGTGAGGCTTGCAATTCTTTAGATGTTGTTCTGGGTTATTTTATGACCTCCTTAAGTCGTCGTTGCACAAAAAAATACATTTTGGTAGGCTGGACAATCCTGGGAAGGTTCACCACTGTTCAAAGTTTTCTCCATTTGTGGATAATGGCTCTGACCGTGGTTTGTTGGAGTCCCAAATACTTAGAAATGGCTTTATAACCATTTCCAGACTGATACATGTCAACTATTTTGTTTCTCATCTGTTCCTGAACTTCTTTAGATCATGACATGATGTGTTGCTCTTTAAGCATGCTTCACTTTGTCAGACAGCTTCTATTTAAGTGATTTCTTGATTCAACAGATCTAGCAGAATTCAGGCCTAGGTATGGTTAATAAAATTTAACTCCGCTTTCTAAAATAATGTGATTATTCACAGTACTTTCATGTTTTAACAGGAGGGGGCAATCCAGGTAGGTTTGGACAGCTTTTTCCGTTAATAAATCATCATCATTTAAAAACTTAATTTTTGTAATTACTTGCATTATCCTTGTGTAATTTTAAAATTAGTTTGATGATCTGAATCTGACAAATGTGAAGTGTGACAAATAAATATATATACACACACACACAGGTTTTGTAAAATAAAAAAGTTTCTAACCTGATGTCGTAAAGACTGCTGTACGGTGAAGGATGATGATGGTGACTGATGATTGGCTGGCTGCGGTGAGATGGGGGCGGGATTCTGTGCTCCAGTGAATGTGATTGGTTCCTCAGGAGGGAAGGGGTGGGGTTAGGTGACACAGAATCCTTCTTGATAGCGAGAGGGTTCGAGGAGAGCGGGTGCAGTCTAGACGCCGGGGCTGCCGCCGCAGCAGGGGCAGGGGACCCCGTAGGGGGCGACGCTGGAGTCGGACTTGAGATCGGCGGGACAAACGAAACGTCGTTACTCTGTTCCTGGCTACGCTGAAGGCCAGACACTTTGGTCGAGCTGGAAGTTTTGGACCCGAGATTCTCATTCGTTGGCGTAACTAGAAACAAAGAGAGACACAAAGAGAGTTTAAAATCTGTATGTGTATTTATTTAGTTTCTGTATTTAATTCAGATGTCAAATTCAGTGTAGATGCTTTTATTGATATACAGTAGCTGGGGGGCAAATGCCTCAGGTATTTAAAAATAAATCCAGTTCTTCAATTGTAAAACCAAGTCACACCACAGGATAGTGAAAGTGCCACAGGTTTTTTTTTTGCTCATATGCATGGGAGCATCTCAAATCAAATGCACTTGTAGTTTGGCACAGCTGTTGACATGTATCCTATAGTTTGGGATTGGTTTGCTATTCCATCCATTAGGTTGCAGCAAGGTGAACATAAACCAGCTGATATGCCTTCTTCACCCACTGTGCATGACGCTGGCATACACCAAGACACCAAACGCATCCACATCTGACTGACTGTCTTCCTCTCTGCGCCTCATCTTTCTTATCTCCCCTTTATCGTTTCATCCCAGGTTTCTTTTATTTCTGTGTTTCTTTCTCTCTCCATGGGTTTTATGAAGTGTTTAATCAGGTCATTTTCATGCTTGACTATAATCAGATGATCCAATTTTCTGCAAGCAATCCAGTCAGAATGAATAAATCAGAGCTAATTAAAGTTAAATGCCGTTCCCATTCATAGATTTACAGAGCACACAGTCTGCCATGAAATAATTATGTTTCAATTGTGCTGTGAAAAGGGATCATGCACCCTTTATACTGGCCTTTCAGAGTCCTCCCCCTTGCTCTCTCTTTCACAAGATATTTCCAGGGATTTCGGTAACACTGCCAGAGTCTTTGTACAGAGGAACTTCTGTTTTTGCTCAGTTAATCTGAGCACAGTGCAAGTAAAATAGTAAAATACTCAAGAGTTCAAAAAATGATGGTGCATCATAAAGTCCATCTATATATATATCCAGACTCAATCCAATAGCTTGTGTCCACACAAACACAAATGTGTATATAAATGTACATTTAATAACTCATCTACATCTTAAAATTATTATATTACCAGTAAGTCAATCTGCTCTCTAGGTATCAGTATTAACAAACCCATTTCAGTCGACAAATGAATGTAATCAAAAACTGTAAGGGACCGCAAAGATTGAGAATCTACCAAGTAAAAAAGTCCATACTGATCAACCACTTACAGAATTTTAATATTAGCCAATTATTCCATATCATCTTAAAATAAAAAAGCACTCAATTGGCATACACCTGTTTCACCAATCACAAATGCCTATTTAATTGCCAACAGTGCTAGAAAAGAACACAGAAGGGAAAGACGGAGAGTAGAGAGTAATTTAAGACAATATCTTCCACAGGCCACTAATTAGCACATTTAATGCAGTCCTCATTCCTACTTGCTTAGTGCAACCTCAAACAAAGACTTTGAAAGCCTGCAGTACACATACTCTCTCCCAGGCCATTAAAACCTCAGACCGGAGCTCCTAATGGAATATCTGCGCTGTATTAATATAGCACTTAATCATTAATGGACACCAATAATTGATGTTTAAAAACGCTAGCTTGAGTTCTTGACATATTTCTCCCCTGCCGAATGTGACGCATCTCCTAAATAAGCCCAAACAGAACGAGTACTTACAAAGAAAATTGTCTTTTTAAGCGCGTAGGTGGTAGAGCTTGTCTGCTTTTGCAGCTCTGGGTTGGCTTTTGAAGGTTTTATTCTGGGAACGGCAGTTGTTAGGATTAGTAGGGCAGAGTTTCGTGCAAGATTAGCGCGAAATGAGAACTTCTACCCAATCGCTGGGAAAGGTCTGAACAGATGCACTCATGGATAACCTCGTCTTGCTTGCCTTTTCCTACAAAGCACAGAAGAAATCCGTCGCCCGTTGGTGATGTTGCCTTGGAAACCAGTCTCCGAGGCATGTTTGTGTGGTAAAAGCGGACAGTGGTAGTCAGGCTCCTCAGTTAGCGGTCCGAGGCACTTTAGGCACTCTTAATGATGATTCTAATGGGCCATAATGGCAGCCAGCAGGCAGGACAAGACATACAAGCTTGACTTCTTTCTCATTAAAAAAAGTGCCCTGTGAATGTCTCTGCTCATCTGGATGCCTGCTGTACGTAACGAAGGGCCTTCTTCCCTGTCTGGAATGTGGCCGTAATTATTTTGCACAAACTGTGACACAGTGTGATGTCACGCTGCTGCCAGTGGCGGTGCATGTCTAAGCACGGACGAGGTTGTCACCTGCGAAATTCTTGTCAATTTTTGGTTGCGGTAAATTGTTAACATGTCAGCCTCACTGTAGACACATCAGAATATGGATAGGGCAAGTTGCCACATTAAAGATGTACGGCTTTCAATTTTCTCAAAACATTTCATATTGGGACTGTTGGTCCTGAAATTCTGCCTTAGGAATCTTTTAATGAGAAGACAGTGCCAAATAAACTTGTAACTCCTTTGACTTTCGTTTCTGACAACTGACAGGCCTCAAGGCAGAAATATTTCTTCGGAGGTAAACAAGACCTCATTATCCAACACCAAGGTCAGTGATAGATTTACTGTGCCCAGTAACAACAGAAGCTCACAACACACCAACTTCAGTGTAAATGGAGTAGATTCTTACTGCTTACCCATTAAAACATTGCCACTGTGATTTTAGGGTCTTGGATTGGTGCAACAGGCAAAAATCATCATTTTGATTGCTTGATTATGAAAAGTTAAACCAAAACTATTTCTAACAAGTTTCACAATTTCATATTTCATAACCATAATGGTACATTCATAGATTGCCTTATGCAAACACCCTGGGGTGCAGACACAAGTCAGTCGTGTTCATGCAACACCAGAATACTAATGTAATAGGATGTTGTCACTCTGACGGTCGTGAGAAAAAGAGGGTGAAGAAATATGGCCAGGTGTTTGTTCAAATAAGAAAAGTAATGCTAAGTAGTGTTGGTAACTATTTCAATAATTTAACAAGGACTTCTTGTTAATCCTTGCTATGCCATTTTATGCCTTACAGTGCTGTGAAGCTTCAAACAGAAGAGCATTTGTAACATAGAACAGGCAACAGAAGAGGTTGAGTGAAATCACAGCAGAGCTATTAGACACACAGACAAGAGCGCCCACAGATTTGTGGAGGTCAAAGGTCGCATTCTGAGGAGGGAGTGGCACTCCCTTGGGATGTGTTGGCATCCCTGTTCACCAGATGACACTTCAGCAGACTATTGATCTATCTTCTCCCCCTACTGCTTCTCTCATGGGACTCTGACCTCAACACGTGCCGAATGCTGTAGAAACCACTAGCACTGTCTGTAGGGGTGTGCATACTTATGACGGATGGTTCTAGCAGAGGCAGGGTGACCCCAGCATCGCCCCACAGCTGTCCCACTAAAATATCCTTGACCTCTGACCTCATTTCAGGCTCAGAGAGCAGTCTTGGAACATCTGGAGAGATGTCGTACTATAGCCATCACACACACACACACACACTGACATGAAGGAAGTGTAGACAGATGGCTGTAGCTTCCAGATAAAATTCTTTCCAGGGTTCTGAAAAAGTGTCTCATATGTGACTTTTGTAATCTGCTTATGATCAACAATTGTGTAACTAATAGCGAGGAAATTAATTTAATGCAACTTTAATCATCAGGACATAACATACAGGCACACACAACTTCCTTTTAGGAAGGTCCCATGTGGATTATTTTCTTTTTTTTGTATTTTTTTTTCATGTTTCCTGAGGTGTACTCATATTGTTTTTAAGATTTTTACATTTAAAATTTAGAAATAAAAGGCATTTTTATACCCTGATTTTAGCCCTCTGGCTTGAATGCTCTTTTTGAAGGGGCGTGTCTGCTGTGAGACTCAGAGTAAAAGACATCTGTTGTGATTGGCTGACATCTTTGCATTAGAAATGCGTATTACATGTGGAACCCCTCTCAAATACTTTTACTACGTTGTTTTTTTTTATTATTATAACTGTCGAGATTAACGAATCGTGGAAGTGTTGATTATTGCATTATTTTTTAGATCTTTTCCAATCACATGAAAGGCTGCAGTGATGGGCATTGAGTAGACAGAGTCTGTTTATCGCGTGAATGCAGTGATCTTGTCATTGCAATGCGTTTTTTCTCACAAAATGCTTTCACCACAACTAACAGCAAACACAATATCGACAAGAATACAATAAGAGCTTCGTTTTGCAGCATAACAGCATCCTTCATTATAACAGCAGTTTGGGCAAGTGTGCGTGTGCAGATATTCTCGCGATGTGTGATTGACAGTTCCGAACTAAAAGGGAGCGTTCTTTGATCGCTCTCCGTAGTTAAATCACAATTTAAATAACAGATTCGTTTCATGCTGCGCTACTAAGAGAAACAACGTGAAGTTGATCGTTTAGTCACTGGCTTATTCACTGATGCATAAACCGTATTAAACGATTAGAAAAAGTCTGTGTGAACTTGAATAATTTAATAAATATCATAAAAGTCTGTTTGTAACGCCTGTGCTGACATAGCGACTGAAATAAATGTAAAAAATAAGCAGAATAAATTTTCTCAAAATTCCCGGGTCGGACAAAGCAGAGAAAGGGGAGGTAACCTTTCCCCATATGACGTAATAAGGGGAAGATTCTAGCTCTGTTTTCTTAAATGCAGAGCAGGACACCCAGGGCTTGGTTTACACCTATCAAAATTTCTAGACACTGGGGAACCATATACAGGCAAGAGAAACTCATATTAATGTTAAAAAACCTCATAAAGTGAAATTTCATGCCATGGGACCTTTAAGTTAGTACATATTTCGCTAGTATGAAATTGCAGGGATGTAATGGCACAACATCATAACTGTGCCTTGGAGGGCTGGGTATCATTTAGAATTGAATTTGACCACACCTTTTACATTTAATTTTCGGAAAACAACAAACATGACTCAATCCTAATTTGAAATTACACTCCAAAAAAAAAAACAACAACAAAAAAAAAACATTTGTATACTTTTTATAATGATTTTTCACAGGTGTTTTCCCCAGTATTTAAGCAGAAAAGGTATTGTGTTTCATATGAGCACAAAGCATACACACATGCATACTTTTAATATACACAACATCATCAACACATTATTTTTACCATAACGCTCGAGACACAGTAATCCTAATGTTGCACACTATGAACTGCGACGCAGCAGTGTCTATTTCCAGACTATTAAGCCCCCCACCCCCCTTACAACAATATTCTCAACCGTCTCCTGTTGCACATGCAAATGGAAGATTAAGGATTTACGTCTTAGTCTGTCTCGTTTTTATATGTAATAAAAACAGCTCATATGCAAACAAGGTCTTAAGATAAGGCAGCAGGGGATGCAAATTCTCTCAAATGACCAGGGGCCTCTGATGCTTATTGCAAATACTCACACACCACGCTGCCTTCTGCCGAGAGAACTCAAGCCTAACGCTGCACATTGTGAGTTCATTTCCCTTGCAAACCCTGTGGTATCTCTCTCCATCAACACTGTGTGCCAAAAAATAAACATTAATACTCATGCACAAAAACAGAAATAAAACCTCAGGTAACAAACTAAAAGCTGCCTCCAGCTGATGAAGTCAACAAACAGAATAAGACACAGGAATTTATCTCCCGAACAGGTGCTGCGTGGAGAGCTGTCATCTTTTCACAGATTAGCGGCATCCAGACAGGAAATTCTCTCCTCTTTACCAGTCAAATCCACTGGGATCTGCATTTCATTGTGCCAACAAAAGAACAGAGAATGCCAAAACATCTAAATCACAACTGGGCGGGTTCCTCTAGCTGATGAAAGAGATTTTAGCTTCAGATATGTTGATAATAAGCCTGAATATTGTCAAAATGTGATAAATTAATTTATGTAGAAAAACACCATCTAGGGATGGTCCAATATATTGGTGACCAAATTGGCATTTAGATTACATTTTTTTCTTTATAGATAATATTTTAGTAGCATGACTTCTATTGTACATTAAAATATGTTTTTTTTTTTTCTAATTTCACATGATAATACATGATAAATTATTAAATATGTATTTATATAAATGTATATGCATATTTTATAATGAAAACATGTCATGACTTGCACAAAAATAATGTATCCGGATTTCCACAAAAATATAAAGCAATAAAAACTTTATTAATAGCCAACTACCAATACTAATTGAGCACCAAAACAACACATTTCTGAATTATCATAAGACACTGAAAACTGGAGTAATTTTAATGGTAAATTCCACCATAACAGGAATAAATGACACTTTAAAATATGTTACAATATAATTCTTCTAATGGTAATTTTTACTATATTTTTCAAAAAATATTTCAAATCAAGACAGCCTTTGTGAGCATGAGGAAAGAAAATCCAAAATGAGATCAGTAGATATTAAATGTAAAACAAAAAAATATTTGCATGTAGGTCACACTCTTTACAGTGACATATGTTTTGCTTTTAGCATTATATGCAGTTACCATTTCACAGTACTGTTGTATAAGCTGCCCTACAAATGCATAAAAGCATACTCTAAGACAAGTTTAGTTGAAGCTCCTCTAAATCCATCCCTACTGAGAAAACAGACAAGCTAAAGCAGCCTGTGTGTTTCAATTCAATTTAAGGGCCAATGACAGCTGGTGCGAAGACATCGGTCCTCTATTTCCATCTATGTTCGGGACAGGGCAAGGTGGCACCAGAGCACTTCGGGTGTTAAGCTGCAACATGTTGGCTGGTGAAGCCCACACAGAAAATCTGTGAGTGCCTACTGTTCATTTCAGAGATCTGGAAGCTTTCCACGCCCTCCATGAACCACTGCTTCCCCATGCTGGGAACAGACTCACACAGTGCCCATATGCCTCAGACGGCATATGCCATCCTGTTTCATGCCATGCGTGATTACTGATGGACAGAATGAAGACGGGATGGATTCGTTTAAGGTTATTAGCTAAAAATTAGGAACATTGACTTGAGGAACAAACATGATGTCAGATTAACTTATTTATATTCGACTTTCACAGCTACGAAAAATGGCTCCATTGAGCCCATAGAAACTATTTAATGGTAAAAAACATTGTTCACCCAAAAATGAAAACCTCATGTTCTAAGCCTGTATAAATTATAAATTAGAAACTGCTGGTCACTCTCTTCAACGCAATTGAAATAAATGTAAAGTTAGGCTTCAAAATGTATCATAAAGGTAGTCCATATGAATTCTGAAGCTTTGTGTGTGAACAACAAACTGAAATGGTTATATAAAAATCAAAAACTCTAGCTCTCATTTCTGATTTGTGACCAGACCATTTGGAGTCAAATCTTTTCAATGAACGATTGCGTCGAAATGATCCATTTATTATTCAAACTGTATTAAGTCACTAACATCACAAACCAATTGTGCATCCATTGTAAAGTACAAGTTCATATTCATTATAGCTAAAAAAGAAAAAGAAAAGAAAAAAAGAGCATGTTTTCATGTTTCCTCCATTTTCTGCTCTGTGGAAACAACAAGGTGAGCAAATAACAACAGCACTGCTTTCTGGATAAAAAAACATTATATTCCTTTAAAAGTACGCAGTACTTCTTAAACATTGGGTTTTAAGACAGCGCTGAAAAATACAAGCTCTTCACTAATGTGGCTGGGCATTTCCAAGCGTCCCAGATTGTTTGTGTGGTACCACGTTGTGCCCAAACGGCTCATCATTTCATTAATTAGCTTGAGCTGCACGGTTGGCAAACGCAGCAGGCACGGCGGCAGCTGTCTGGATTGATTAGAGAAGAGAACCCAGCGCTGCAATTATCTAGATGACTGCAGACAATGGCTGTCTGCTCTAATAAAGATTCGTCTTACGGCTCAGCAGGGTGTTGGAATCGGTCGAGACTCAAGTCGTATGCAGGCCAATACAACAGACAAATTTCGATTCCTCGACCTTTGACATTGGGAAGAAAAGCTGAAATATGAGAAGCACCCATAAATGGCCACATAGTCAGTTCATTATCCGATTAACCTTAAAGCAGGGATTGGATTAGATCCTTCGAAAAACTGGGAAATTGTAACCATTATGAGCCAATAATATTACAAACGTAAAAACCACACAAATATCATCAGATAACCAATATGGCACCAGCACAATGTGCATCCCCACTCACCACAATGGTATAACTCCCAGCGACATTCCTTTTAGGAAGAGCACAAGGACTGAAGACTAGAACATCAGCCGTCATTCTGGAACATTCTGGAATGGCAGCCCATTCTCTCTCAGGTTCGCCGGCTCTGGTTTCTTCTCAGCCTCGCTTCACAGGGCAGCACCAGGCTCAATAATCCCACCTTAGCATGTCAGCTTTATTTAGCTGCATAATGCCCTTACAAATCCAACAATACCTCTTTGTTACCCTGCAGGAGAGCATCCTCTATTAGCAATGCCAGCTGCTTTTCTCCTGATTTACAGGCTGCAGAGAAAAGGAGGAGAGCTGAAACGGGAGGAGAAAAGCAAATGGAAAAAGAAAACAGGCTAAACAACATGGGCAAAAGCCATTTGGGGTAGTGAGCATTTTGCCATGGGAGAGCAGAAATAAAGGTGTTCTCTAACAATGCTGTCAGGCATGAACCTGTTTCAGACCCGCATGACATATAATATCATCTTTCAGCGAGTAACTGATTACTTTTCAGTGGAAGAGGAAACGGATGAATGGGAATCATTCAACGGCCCAAGTAGCATAACATGGGGCTGAAAGAGCTCTTGTGCTTTCTTGCCCACCTCTTTACGTACCTGGAACGGTCTCTCCCATCACTGCGAACTCGCAGGAACAATCCCAGTTTGACAGGCCTTCTTCTACTCGTCACACCTGACTTCTTGTTTTGACGTCGTGGCCATAGTGGCAAGGTGGTGTAAAGGCATACTGTCAATATTTTCATTGGGATAATGTTCCCTCAAGTGCTTTTTCACTTAACTGCTTCCAGTAAGAGAAAAGAGCATTGGACGGAAAGCGATTTGCTTGGTTGGCGTCCACGCTTGCACGCACGCCTCACAAGAAGGTGCACATGTCGACGACCGTATGCATGTTTTTCCCCAAATGTCTTATGATTTTTCTTTCTTTCCTAATGACTCGCCTTGTGACTTTATTATGAAGTAATTCAGCCATCTCAAGGCGAAGGATATCTCGACATCTTCACGCCAAATTAAACTGGATAATCGGCTTTAAGCAGAGCTGATTGTATCTTTCATAGTGTGACTTTATGGATAAAGCGTATTATGAAAGAACATGACATGAACACAGGTCAAGTAACAGTCAGACCAACGGTTTGATCAGACCTACACACAGATAAAAGATTGTATGGATTGTTTCTATCCATTCCTGGAATATTTCAGCATAAAAGATTTGCACTCTTCCACCAAAATCCTTCACATATGCTTGAAGAGCATTACGTCCCATTGAAGACCATACAGGGCATGTTTTACTGTGTTGTTTTTATGAATGCCTGAAGATTGTACAATATTCTGCAGAAAATATACACTGGAAAAGTTTTTTATTTTACTGAAGGGAAATGACCCCAAACAAAACAATCTTATTAATCAATCTAAACTTATTTTCAGGTAGCCTGGGGACTAGCATCTGCCAAAAATAAAAAAGCTTCTGTATTTAACAGGCCAAAAAAATGACCATGAAACGCCAGTATTTTGAAAAGAGGAGGTCTGCCTTTTTTTAAATGCATCACTTCTGTATGACACTGTTTTAAGAGGCGACACCTGAGAGTTTACAATAGCCAAGCGTGTTCTTTCATGTAGACAGGGACTAAATTACAGCTCTGAGACCCTCTTGCTGCAACTCCTCAGGTGGGTTTGACACTGGGATAAAGACATGGGATAAGGTTGCAGGGAAATATCAGGTTAGCAAACACACGCCTTTTAGGCGCTTTCAATCATGCAAGAAAGGCACAAAACAATGGGGTGAGGTATGCAAGTGTCAGTTTAGTTTCTTAACAGAAGCACTGCAGACAGAAATATTGAGGTAAAATAAATATGATAGTGTTTTTCAACAAACTAGGGTCAAACATTTGTAAGAGTATAATGTATGACCGTACACAAAAATACAGCATGACCAGTACAGTCAGACTGACAAATAAATTATGTTCTTTAAATCATAAAAAAGTAATCGTTTCTAAATCTGAAAAATCTTTCACAGCTTCTAATACATTTTTACTAGATGCTCATGTAATAAGATACACATTCAGAAAAGTTTTACACAGATTAGTTCGACACTGAACACTGCAGCCATGCTCGTTTGCATCAAATTAAATATGGCGTCTTCTCTGACCAGGGTTTAGGATGTATGAGCCTAAGCTGAACCCATCTGTATAGACTTTAAGCAGTACAGGGAAGTAATAAAGGCAGTTTGAAGGGGAAAAGAAGGTTTTGGAGGTGTGCCAGTAAAACTAATGGAGACAGGCCCTCTGTCCTGACCTCCAGCACCGCTCAGGGGAACCCGCTCAAACATGCATGTCTCCTCTAATTTCCTGTTACAGCTCTTTCACACACACACACACACACACACACACACACACACACACACACACACACACACACACACACACACTTTCAAAAGTACATATTTCTTTAATTTCAGACCACGAGTGCAACTTCTTAAAAGGTTTACATGTGAAAACAAATGCATGCATCTAGAATCCAGCTTCTTGCATTAATGGGGCACACAAAGCACATAATAAATGGTTCTAACTAAAAATGGAGTACATGAGCAAGTGTTTCTTAATGTTTAGGCAGAATGCAGGAGGTGTAGCTTTTCAAAGACTGCTGTCCATGACTATACTAAACCCAACCTTTTAAGTAGAGGTGCATCTGCGTTTCCTACAGAAGTGTTTAAGTGCTAATAGGGCAGCTAAAAGCCTCCCAGAAGAGAAGAATTATAAATGGAGACCCAGGTGGTTCATTCTTGCTGAAAAAGCTTTGGGCCACACTAATGTTCTCACTGCTCCTGGTTCAAATTCAGGCTGTTAGTAAAAGAAAATCCATAGCCTCGGGTGAATAATAAAGCACCTCAGCTGCCCATGTAGACGTCAACCAAAACTGTGTTCTGTGACATGCTTTCAATTTACTTGCAATCATACTTCAAGAGAAGACATCTAAAATCATGATCCAACACCCTCTTCAATGCTACAGGGGATCATACCTGAGCAGAATGCATTGATCTTAGATATCTTGGGTTAATGTGTAAATATATATATATATATATATATATATATATATATATATATATATATATATATATATATCGTGTCCAATCCAACAAAGAAAATGCATTGAGTTCATGTAAACATCAAAGATTATTCAGGAAAATCCAATTTAATTCCTGGATTTTATGGAATTATGTATTTAAAGTATAAAATTAAAATGAGTTGAAATTCAAAGAAAGCCAAATGCATTATTTTTGTTGAGTGTCTTTAAATTCTTCCTTCTGATACTTCAATTTAAATTCCAATTGAATTTATCATGACCAGTTTAACTCAAAACCCTGGTTATACATAAACAAAACTATTTATGTCATGTTTTATGTCATGTGTTTAGACTATGGGTTAGTTTCTCAGAATAGTATAAATACAATGGGGCAGACACTATGTTTGGAAACCGGTTTGAATTCAAATGACATATAAATAATAAAGGAAACGATGTTGGTGATGCTAGTTGTTCAGAATTTCAACTCCACCTTTAAGATAACATTACAAAACTCACGAGTACTCCAATGGTTGTAACGCACAAAAGCAGGACTTGTTCTGTACCTACTCATCATTTCCACATCTATTGCCACCGTGGCCCTTCATGCCCCCTCGCACCAAGAAAAGGCAGCTAGGTCTACCTCTAAATGGCTCTTCATAGTCGAGATCCACTCCTGGGACCCTCTTATCCGGTCTCTCCCAAGCGAGGCAACACATCAGCGGGGTTCAGCGTCCCACTCTTCCGCTGCTCTCCAGCGTGGTGCTAAAATAACAGCCACTCTATGTCTGAATAGTGCCACTGGAGAGAAAGGCTGTTAAGAGGCATATCCCTTGTTCGGCGCAAGGGGGAACAGATGCCTGTTTGATTAATAGAAGACCACACAGACTGGGATTTATAAATTTGTTCTTTCCTTCTCTTTTCATCGCCAAGAGTCTCACGTGGAGCGGTATTTGCGCCTTAGCGTAGCTTGAAACGATTAATGACCGTCTGAATGTACAATAAGAAACATCTCTCGCTGAAGTGCATCCCTCTCTGGTTTTCTACCATGTGCTGATTTCAGGGCTAATTAGCTTAACCTCACAAACCGTCTCTCTGAGCTGCAAGACTTCAGCGTGATGAATGCAGATGGAATAACGGAGTTACCTAAACGTACTAAAGCATGTGTTTTGTACTTAGCGTGAGCGCCAAATATGTATAGCATTGATATAGGGCAACAAAATCTGAATAACACTTCTTGCATGACATACAGCAACCATCTCAAAGTCCTTTGAACTCCATTGGTTCATTGTTCCTGGTCATGGAATTCGGTTCACTTGACCTCCTCCTTACGCCCGGCCACAGAATCACGGTCTTTATAAGATTCTTCTGAAACGGTTCCCGTAATGTCGAATCCATTACAAGCATTCGCAATATCCATCCAGTCTAGCAATCCGTCTCTGCCAGTGACTGAACATTATCCAAGCTTCATGTTTGGCCACAAGCAACAACCATCTGGCTTTGGTAGCGAGTATAACAACGTCCTCTGCAAATAGCATTGATTTCAAATGCAGGACACAATGAAAAAAAAAAAATGCTAAAAATCTCATCCTGGCATCTCCTTCAAACGGGCGATAAAGAGCCAAGCGTACATATTTGATATTCACTGCCAATTCTGATAAAAACATACTCTCTCTCTCTCTTTTAAACAAATGCAGCTACCCTGCAGCTAGACTGATGGTTATCCCAGCTCTAGCGGGAATGATCACACTGGGGATAGTTAAACGAGCTCCAGCAATCAACTCCTGAAAGAAACTGGCCATTAGCTGGCCAACGAGTGCTAAAATTACCCTGCGCAAATGCAGCCAGACCCCTTAGAAGGCCTGACCTCAACTTTACAAGCTGCTCTGCTCGCTGTAGGGCTTCTAGATCATCTCAAGAGCGTTGTTCCATCACCGTCTGTTCCCAGGGCGGCCGTGGCACTGGGTAAGGATGGTTTTAACAGGCTTAGCCCAGGGAAAGCTTACTGAGAGGTGAAAGACGTTTACTTGAAGCCTGCCCAACTGTGGAACAATGGCTTCTCTTATGTTGGCTGTAGCAGGGTCGGCGGCAGCTCAGCTTTCTACACGAGCACCAAATGTTATTATTCAAGGACTGAGGTCTTGTAAATCTTTTGAAAACATGTCCAGTTAAGATCCGGGTTAAGATTTGTGTGCATTATGAAGTTACTTTCATAAGCACATTTTCCCTAAAAAGTCTAATTACCATAATGCAGCTGGATGTTTTACCAGTTATTCTCAATGGGGATTCCTCACATTATTGTAATTAAATCATTTAATGATCTAAATAAGTATAAATTAAAAGTAGTACAACCAATACAATGATGAGCATAAAACTATGAAAAAAAATGTATGTGTCAAAATTATAGCAATAGAGTATACATGTGACCCTGGACCACAAAACCAGTCATAAGGGTCAATTTCTCAAAACTGAGATTTATACATCATCTGAAAGCTGAGTAAATAAGCTTTACTTTGATGGATGGCTTGTTAGGATAGGAGGACAATATTTGGGTGAACTATTTGAAAATCTAAAATCTGAGGGTGCAAAAAAATTACAAATACTGAGAAAATCGCCTTTATCAAATGAAGTCCTTAGCAATGCAAATTACTAATCAAAAATTAAGTTTTTAATATAATATATAATACAAAATATCTTCATGGAACGTGATCTTTACTTAATATCCTGAAGATTTTCACCCATACAATGTTTTTTTTTTTTTGCCTTTTGCTAAAAATATACCCCAGTACTTTAAGACTGTTTTTTTTTTTTTTTGTCCAGAGTCACATATTTATTGAATAAATTATATATATAAATAGAAAAATGCAACTTCCATAAGAGACTTAAAAAATAAAACTTAGAAAATAAATTATTCCAAACTTTTGTGTGGTGATATTCATTATTTTGGTCACACAGCATGTCTCAATAAAGGTCTTAATTTTCTGATTATTAATAGTTAGTAAAGTAATCCTGCAGAATGTGCGCTTTAAGTACTACTAAACCGCCACTATAATAATAGGCATGCTAATAAGCAACTACATAATAGTAAGAATTGGTCCTATACTAAAGTGTTTAAAAAATTGCGTTAAAAATATGTATGGGGTACTTGACGATTACAAAAAAATAAGTTTTTTTTTTTTTTTTTTTTGGGTGAGATACGGTCCATGCATGTGTTTGCAAACTATTAAATCTTCTATACACTGTTCACTTTTTGCAAAACTCTCAGCCAAGGTAGTTATATTGGCATTTGAAAGGTTATGTCTCATCAATTATGGTTTAGAATCTCTGCAAATAAGAGCTACACTAATATCAATACCCCATGCACAGTCAGCTTAAATGCACAGCAACTGATACTGCATTTCAGCAAATGGCCAGACGTCAACAAAATCTATACGCAATGTGCGATTGTTTGACCAAATTGAAACGAAATCAAAAGGGAAACGAACACATCGAGATGTAATATTATTTTCTGAAACACGTTAAGAAAAACAACTCCCGCCCGTTTAGATAATAGTTACGTCCATGGAAGTATAGCATGGCTCTAGTGCCTCTTCATATAAATAGAACATGACAACAGAATCATAATTTAAAACATCATAAATATGGAAAGGAAATTAAAATAATTTATGTAGCAGGATGGTCGACAGGGTATGTTTTTCTGTTTGCACAGAGCAAATTGATGGGTGAAGAGGAAGAGGAAGATAGCTTTAGTAATTGCTTTTTCTACCCCCGAAGCAGCTTCCTGCCTTTTATCAAAAAGGCAATCTCTGTCAGTAATGGCTCAATTAATAATTAAACACATGTTTTATCTGCTCCATGCTCCCGCTATTTATTTTCATCTTCCTGACAGGCAGAACTACACAAACAGGGTTAGCGCTATCAATAAAGAGGAACATTCGTAACACTCGCGTTCCAAAAATGAAAGGAAAATGCACACATGAGCCAGCTACCACAACAAAGGTCATACGTTCTTGAGATGGTGGGGAGAAATAATAAAAGTTGGAAATAATAAAGAGATATGAACGCCATTCTTCCATTCGAGCTGAAGTTGCATTTCTGTTTTAGAGCCAAGTGGGACCTAACAACATTTACAAAACACTCCAACTCTGAGAGAAATTTCCCTCGCCTGAAATGTTCAAATTAAATATATATACAAAGAGCTCCAGAGCATGGGTGCCTCATATTTCTGCAAATCAATTTACATACTTTACACATTGGTCAGACAGTAAGGTTCCTGTCTAACAAGCCATTATTGGACAGAATAAGTCGTAATATGGACCAGACCTTTGACTAAATGGAAATATGTGCGTAAACCAAGAGCTAAAGAGGCGGAGGAGGGAAAACAAGCATGAACAATCACCCAAACAAAGGACGAGCCTTCTGTGTTTATTAATATCAAATGACAAGCAGGGCTAAATGACTATAAAAGCTCGGACAAAACAGCTGGGAAACGTTTACACGCAATAACAGCTGGACAGGCTTTGTCAAACAAACACAAATCCAATTCCACCTGTACAAGCTACAGAAACCCTCACAATGACTGGTGGGTTTAATCTTAGCTGGTAATTTTGAAATATACGGCTGCTCTCACTGGTCCATTCCTGACCGTGACTCCACAATCTCTGCGCATCCACGATCTGACAGCTGCAAAGCTGATCAGCTGGTCAAGAGGTCAACTTCTATTCATTATTTAATGGGCAAGAGGCCACAAACACTGCAGCGCTAAGGTTAGCAATACATCAGCATTAACCTCGGCCGAGTAGAAGAGGTGCATACAAACACGCCACTCCCTCCCCCAATCCCTTGACCCCTACTGGCCTCCACTCATTTTTCCCTCCCTCTATCTTTCGCCCATGCAGGAGGGGAGAAATGTGAGTGCATTTTATATTCTGAAGGGATGAGAGGAGGCTGTGTGCGAAGGGGGGCTCCTCTGCTGAGGCGGAGCAGGGAGCAGACTTTTATTGACATGCAGCAAATAGCGGGTAGGAACAAAGGGCACTCAACGGCTATTGAATCGTGGGCCTGCAGACAGACTGCTTGATTAGCGATTCGACACGGAGACCCTGAGCCGTGTAGCATATAATGAGTGCTTTGAGAACGACCGTGCGGCTCCCAGGGGACAGCGGTGGAAGGGACGCAGGGAGGGGAAGGAGCATCCATCCCCTGCGGAATTGATTCGGCCAAATGCTATCAAGAAAAACCGAGTGTAACGTGTGACGAACAGACGTGGCTCTAAATCCAGAATTATATACGTTACGGTAATGGTATGGACTGTTAATATTATTCATAATAAATTTGTTTTCATGGGTTGGCGCGCAGGGAACGGTGAATTAACAGCGAAAAGTCTACGACCGATGCACTTTATCAATTTTATCTTGTGCGGTTGTGGCATTGGCTGTTACCCCCTGCTTTTTTGTTGCTTTCTCACTCTCTTTCTTTCTTTGTTCTACAGTCCTAATCCACTATGTGCGGGCCGGTGAGTTTAATGGAAACAATTTATTAAGTCCGGCTTAAAATGCCATCTGCTGTTAAGCCTTCCAAAGCCGCTAAGCTCTCAGTTTGGCCCGAAGCTGGCGGTGCTTCTCGCGTACAGTAATACGCTGTTTAAAATGAGCACAACGGGTCAAAATTAATCAGGATTAGCAAACCAGAAATCCACTTCACAAATGGCTTTCCACTACAATCTTCCTTTGCTATCCCAGCATGCCCCGAGTTTGCCTGACAGACCCCACACACAAAATGGGTGCGTCACCGCTTCACTGATGGGTAAAATGAAGGGAAAGAGACCAACCCCCCTTCCAACTACACTTGGAGTCTCTAACCTTATTGTTGAGCTGGCAGATGCTGCACACTGTTCTAGGATCAACAATCACCTTATATAGATGCATTAGTCGTACTGTAGCTCGGAAACCAAGCTTTACTTTATACGTGACAATGACTGACAGACAGATCAACATACAGATAATTAAAATCAGAGATAGAAAAACACATACTGTATCAACTTTTTCCACGATGCAAAAATGACAGGCTATACCAAATTATAGATAGACAGATAAAATGAACAAACAAACTTATTACAAAAGCTGGAATGAAAACTACAAATACAGCTAGAGCGATAGCTAGAATGATAGCTAGATAGAACGATGAGTTATGAGCATGAATTTGCTATGCCTTCATTCAGGGCAAAAAAAACCTGGCTCTATTAGATGGAGAGCAAGCCTCTACCAAAAGTTACTAAAAGCACAGTGATGGCGGTAATTATACAAGCTCACATTAGAACAAAACTAAACAGCTGTTAAGCTGATAAAAAAACTTGTATGTCACCACAGTACTTGACTGAGGCCACAAAATCAATCAAATCAAGCACCGGCGTGCACGAAAGCTGTTTACAGAAACAAAAGACACATGCATATTTGTGTAAGCTGCACCACATGCATGCCGAGGTATTTCCCTGTAATGCAATTCTCCAACACGAGATGTGAGCCAAGCGAGTGATCAGTCTGCCAGAATTTCTCCAGGGCAGACCAATTTGGGGATCAGTGTGGAGCGAGCTTTAGATTGGTCTCGGCGGACATACTGTAATGGGACACATATGCTCCTATACCCCCAAAATCTAGAATAACAGCCTGGAGGAATGGGTGCATTCCATGGAACAAAGTTTGGACAATCCACATTCAACAACGACAACAGGAGAACAAGGGTAATGATACTATACATTCCTTGCCAAACGATTTGGAAGCTAAAATCAGAAGAGTAATTACGGTAACTGCAAAACCAAGTGAAAGGGCACTGTGCCACTAACACAGGAAATTTTTAAATAAACTTGACAACTACCATTTTTATGTTTTCAGCTAAATGCTTAGCCAGACGTCCTAGACCACTTAGACTTCAGAAGTTCTGAAATACAGAGCCAAAGGTTTCCGGGTTAGAACTAAAAGACACCAAACTGGAACTACAACAAAACTATTGGATTTACAGAGTTACGACGACTGAACTTAAACTGTCATGAAACCTATGGATATCAAAGGCTCTGAAGTCTGAACTTTCATCAACTAGTGTTTTGAAAAATGTTTTGATCATCTTCAAAAAATGTTCATGACCTCCAGTTATTTCCAGCAAACTGGAACTGTTGTGGAACTAAATGGACATCAAAAGTTATGACACTATGAAGGAACTTTCGTGAAACTAAATGGATATCAATGTCTGAACTGGACCTGGATTTGAAAGATTACAACTTCAAAAATTAAACATTATGATTTAAAAAATTATCGTCAAACATGATTGGTTTCAAAGGCTATACCTCCATGCCAAATCTCTACATAATCTCTACGATAATATTTATTCCCTGCAGTCCCCTAAACCACTTAATCCACATATTCCTACTCTTGGTTTTACATTGGTTTCTAATCCTAATCTGGCACTTCCTACTACTTTCTGGTTTCTCTGTATCATCTCTTTGATCCCTGGGGAGTGTGTTTTCATGACGCACATTAGCAGGATTTTAAGGAAGATGCAGTTTGTCTCGCCATCAGTCGTTACAGATTAAAGTGTCTGTAATATAAACAACAACAAGCTCTTCTGTTGACATCAGAAGAGCTCAAACCATGTGCTCTGATCTACTTTTAAATGCGTCAGCTGTTGCACAAGTCTTTTCCAACGGTTATGTCTGGAAGTCATCCACAGACATGAAAAAAAGACTTAATTTGGACCCCGACAGTAGTCACAAGTTTTACTCTTCCTCTGAGCTCGACTTGTCTCTTCTCACTTCCTCTTTTCTCTGTTTTCAGAGAGTGGGGGGCAAAGTCTATCTAAAGGATTCATGCCGGGCATCAGAAGTACAGCATTAAACTAGACAGCCCCTTTGCACTGTGCAACAAACAGAATTCGTTTCACAACTTAGTTCCCCTACAAAACCTGGATGTGAACCAACTAAAAAAACATCTAGGGCCGACTTCCTACTGCTCTCAGCTGAACTTTTGCTACTACTGGAAACAGTAAAAGTAGCTCAGATCCGCATTAAAAGCAGCAGCCACTTGAAAATGAGTCAAAAATACAAGGAAACAAATAAGGATCCTAGCATTTTACAGTCTTAACAGGCTTTTATAAGGATTACAGAGCATTTGAGATTTGCTGTCTGGTATTGAGGTCTCAAGTTGTAAACCCACCCCCAGCCACAAACCTAACAAACACTTCTAATGAGGCTGATGGCCCATGATTTACTTCTACCATATGTACTTCTACACATGTGCAACCTAACAAATGCAGCATTTGAAGGGAACCTGGAAAAGATGGGCATCTCTTTGGCTCCCAAGCACACAAAAAAAAACCTTCAACATTTATGAAAAACTGAGAAAAACAGAACAGCACCATTCCTGCAAGAGGAAAGTTACTCTTGCTGAAGAGGTATGGATTGAAAATGAGCTCCTGGTGGCATTTGGGATCATACTGCATATTGTCAGGCTTTGTAGGGAAAACATCAACTTCAACACCAAAAACAAAGCCTACCAACTGCTGTCTGGACTGAGAACAGAGCTTACTAAAATGCAAAATAAGGAGACAAGGGTTTAGCTGTATGCATTATGCAAGTATCTTGAATATTACAATAAGACAATCCTGGGTTTTGTTTTCAAAACTTGGTTTATGAATTGGGTAAAAGGTCAAATCAAGCTTAATCACGTCTAAACATCCAATGCAGGAGAAATTACACAGCATCCACAATATATATTCATGCTCTTACCTTTAGGTGCAGTAGGCGAGAAAAGCTTCTCTGATCCTACATCAGATGCCTGCAAAACAGAAGTGAAACACAATTAGGCCATCTTCAAGTTAAGTTCCCTTTTTAAAAAAACTGCTCTCATCCTCCCCTTTTTTTGGGGGGGGGGCAACAACAACAACATTGGGGGACACCGTTGTGCCAACCTAAAAATGTCTACCAACAAAGAAATAACAGAGAAAGAAGAAACGACCAAAGGTGAATGATGTAAAAAGCCAACAGACAAATAAAACACTGTGCGAATGTTTAAGCGGAGCCAACTTGCCCAATTTTCCACATCCTTACTCTTAACGATTTAACAAAAGAACACTGATGGATGGTGACATCACAAACCCTACCCGCAGATCAGAATGGGAAAAAAGTAATCTCCCTACAAAGTGACTTAAGTGCTATGTAGACTAAACACGAGTGTGCTTTTCCTTCCCCTCCACGTACCAGAGCATGTAGTTTCTGGCAAGCAGTGAGAAAAAGAAAACATGCCATGCTCTTACAAAAACACACAGTCATTGGCAGACAGGACGTGGAGCTCTTAACAAAGAGAAAAAAAACTCTTAAATTCTTCACACACTATACACAAGGCTGGTGAAGAATGCCAGCACACACATTCCAGCTTTTTCTTAGAATAGAACTAGAGTCTATCAATACAAAACACGCACTATGGATTTAATTTAGCAAGAGAGAGCAGACAGTCATGTGTTTACATAATCTTCTTATTCTGAGCTTCTCTTACCTATAGTATTATCCCTATGCATATGCTAAAAGTCGAGCAAGAAAGTAACACTGCTGTAGAAAAGATTAATTTGAGAATGAGGTTACATTTTATTTTATGCTGTCCTTGTTACAGTGTAATTATACATTTAAGTACAGAGTAATAATAATTAACTGCATGTACTTAATAGATATGGTTAGGGTTTGGCTTAGGGTTACTTGGACATAATTGTGCATAATTTACTTATTATAAAAGAGATGTATAACAAGGTCACCTTAAAATACCTCATCGTTTCATTTTTATATTGTATGCATATTGTTTTCCGCTTCTGCAAGACTACAGTTTGTCTGTTTGAATCTTCTGCAGACCAAGTTTCTAGCTTCATTAATAACTTCTTTAGAATGTGTACTCAGTCTAATATGAAAAACCTCCTGTGAGACCAGACCCACAGCGTGGCATAATTTCGGAGACATCCGCTGACGTGAATCCTGGACTACATTAATAAAGAGCTCTATTTCAGCCCCATAATTCACTATGTCAGGGGACTCATTTTTCAGCAAGCGGGATTTTTTATTACACAAGCTCTCTGTGTCTGAGCGCTGGAACACTTTAGCTCACACACCCGTAAGGATTACATGAAAGAAAAGAGGTTCAGTTGAAACTGGGCCCGTAGCGTAGGTATACGCCTCGGGTTTGGGCAAAAACTGTCGTTAACGTTCGCTCGGCGCGCGCCTTTAATGTTGAAAAGAAACTTTCAATACAATGATCCGTCTATGAAAGGTATTCTTATGAGAGCTTAAAACAAGATTTTTTTTTTTTTCATGATGGCTGCATTTCTTGCCAGTGAGCTCTTCTACCGAGCAGCCTTTTAACGGTGTCCCTACAGGCCAGAGGTCAAAGGTCACTCATAACAAATTCTTTGCACTCTTACAACGCAGGGGGGCCGAGCGGTGATTAAAGTACAGAGTGATCAAAATGAGCCGGAAAGGAGAACGAATGAGAGAGAAAAAACAAAGCAAAGACGCTGCCTGCTGAAGGAAACAGAGGGGCTATAACCATTTCAAAATTGAGGAAATTGAAGCCACATTGCTGGGAGCCAAATAGCGTTGGCGGGGCCACAGGAGGCCTGACCCGAGAGGACGTGTGATACTGGATCTGGAAGCAGAGAGGCCAGGCATGGGACTTTGAGATACAAAAACAGCCCTCAGTTCACTTCTCCCATTGCACTCATTAACTACAGGCTATGATGCAGCCTGACCCGACTCCCACAGGAGGAAAACACAGAGATGGACGGCCAGAGGAAGAGGTAGGGAGGGAGTTCGAAAAATAAAAAGGTCACGGCCATGTGTTGAGACCTGCTGCCTACAGTTGAAAAGCGCCACTGGAAGAACGATCGGGAAAGGGAAGACAGGGAGGTGAGGTTGGATTCATTGCACCAAAACGGTTCTAAGCCGTAAAAGCAGTTCAAACTACAACAAACATCCAAATGTTTTATACTGCTTCTTTCAACAGGTTGGACGAAGCCAAAAGGATGAAAGCAGGTGACATGAAATACCTTTGAGAAGTATTCTGCGGCGTGACATGCAGCAAGTATTGATTAAAGATCAAAATCAATTTGCAGAACATTTCAGAAGTTAGTGTCAGTGTTTTTTTATTTTATTTCATAGGCATTATGTTTTTTTGTACTGTACAAACTGTATTTTCTACCACCCTACACCTAAACCTACCCCTTACAGAAAACTACTGGCAGCTTTTGAATTTTTTTGTTTTTTTGTTTTCTGTTAAACAGGGACACATGAAGTGTCCTCATAAACCATATATACCAGTACTCTCTCTCACACAAACACACACACACACATACATACATACAGTATATAAAACGCACGGATACCAAATTTCTGAAAGGTAGCATATTTGGTGTTATTACACGGTACAAATATACTATGATATTACCATTACAATACTCGACATGGAAGACCAAGTTGCATTTTAATAAAAAAAACTCATCAAATAAGTCTACTCCATGCATATAAAATAATTCAGTACTGTATAAACAATTCAATTGAAAGGCATCATAGAAGCAGTAATATAGCACGAGTCGACTGATGGTTTCCTCCTCCTCACGCCCCTCTGTTCCCCCCCGACAGCCGCGGGTTCAGTGCCAGCGGAGCCACTAGAGGCTTCAGAGGAAAGTGTGGCACTGGTGCGGTGTCACGCTGCCAGACCGGCCGGCCAGATGCCATCAATGATCAGAGAGAAAGAGAGAGACCACACTGTCCTCTGATTAACCTGACAACAACGAGATGACCTCTACAACAGATTTTTAGCGTGTGGATCATGCCTGTGTTTTATCATCGTCACAGCAAACTCCTCATTCTTCCTCTCCTCCATCAGCAACCATTCCTCACACATCATCTTCAACCCCAGTCTCTCTCTTTCTCTCTTAACGGTATGATGTTGCCCAGAGCCTTAAAGGCTTCTATTTTCTCACTATTTGTGTGACATCATGTTGGAGAGGGCCAGCTGAGGGCTGATAAACATCTGTCATCACCCTCTTAAAACCAGCGAGTGCCACATCAACCTTGACATTTTTCTTGTTTGTTTGTTTGTGTTGAGTTTGAAACGTGTGTTGATCTCGTACCCGATTGTGGATAAGATACTGTGGGTGTGTATTATACAAAATATTATGCAAACTTATATATAATGTTGGCTATGCATGTCCGACCGTCTGCTTTCATACATCTATGAGCCAATGTTCTCCTTTAAATATTCTCTCATGTACACATGATTTCCTCAGGACTGCGTGTCTGTGCACGTGCGTTTGCCTGCCGCTGCACCCATGCAGTCATCCAGGCATACAAGTTCCTGCTAATGAAACTCCAAATTAATTATCTTCACTGTGTTTGTCCTTCTCTCTCCCATCTCCCTGCCTCCCTCTCTCTCTCCTACTCTCACTGCTCTGCTTAATGACCTCCTACATACTCGTTTATCACGAGCGCTGCTACATCTCTCCCCCTGCGCTCTCATCCTATCAGCCGCGGCGCAGACCGCCTCCAGTCAGAACAGGTGTGTGTGAGAGTGATTACAGCTCTCTGCCCTCTCCACTCCACAGGAGAGTGACACACACACACACACACACACACAAACTCCCACACCAGCGCATTAGACATGCATCTGCACCTAAAGCATCATTAAGATGATAATGTATTCCACTGGGTGACCGTGCAAAATGCAAGCCTACCCACAAGTCTGTGCTGCTCGCCGCGAGCGCCACATTCCACGTAAGCCGTGATTGGCCGAAAGGGGATGGGGGGGGGGGGGGGGGGTTGGACTCCTCTATTGAACACTCGCTTGGCAACAACTCGAAGAAAACCTAAAGCGGAATCACAACACAGCTTCTGCGGTTTGCAGATCTAAATCACCCGCAGTTCCTGCGTTCCCATCTCTAATTCACCTCTTTCCTTGCAGTTACTTAATTTAAATTTTTACCATCCTACTCACTCCGATCTCTCTTCATTTATCTTCCTGTTGTAATCTTCCTTATCCAGTCTCTTCCTTTCTTCAGTCTTTCTAGCTATAATTTAATCTCTCTTTCTCTCACACATTTTTGTGAAATTTTTTGCAATAGCTTCCTCCTGCTTTCGAGCATTCGCAGGCTGTTAACATAGCAGCCGTCTGGTGCCAAATACAAATTAGAAAGCTATCCGGTGAGAGTAGGACAGACTGAGATCACAGGGGAGGCAGAGAGAGAGAGAGAGAGAGAGAGAGAGTGTAAGGGTAAAGATGTGTCGCATAGTAGCACTAAAGCCAAACAGCAAGACAGGGTCACAAATCAGCTCAGTTGTGGTTGCCCCCAGGGTCTGAACGTGGCCAGGAATAAACACATTATGAGAAACAAGGTAAAAAGCAAAGACAAACAGTGTGGAAGAGCCTTCATATAAGGCTTTGTTCCAAAACCTAGTCAGCTGCCTAAATAGGAATCACCGATAAACACTGTCACATTAAACACGATCAAATATCTGTTGAAAATATTCATTCATTTTGAACAAACTGACTATTTTACCCCAATATCACAACATCAGTTTCATATGTAGGCAGTATAGACAAGTTCACTAGGTTTTAGAGTTAAAGACTCACACATATACTAAGCAAAACATGCATTCAGTAACTTGTTGGGCTGAAACAGAGACATTCAGTTCAACTGCATTTCTAAAGCACTTTTCACAATATTATCTCAAAGCAGCTTTGCAAGGATCATGCCTTAAAACCAGTTAGCAAACAATGGGCAAATCCTGCTAAGGTGGTGAAAGTACAGAATAAGGAGCATAAAAATCAGACCAGCTGGATAGTGATAGTAAGACCAAATTAAACTCCAGCTCAAATCAATGTCTTGTGCTATGCCTTGCTTTCTTGAAACCAGTGTTTCAGCCACACAGGAACTGTCAGGGGCCTCCTCGTCTTTAATGTGAAAGCAGGAGAAGATAAAACATGGCTTATCATCTCAGGAATCAGAGCCTGTTCTTTAGTAGACACACTGCAGATACAGATCTTAGTCCAGGGTTTCCTACTCCTGCCAACACGACCGAGATAAGGAGAGTAGCAAAGAAAGAGAGCGAGAAAGAGATAAACAAGCTCTCATTCTGCTTAACCGGACACTTCCATTAGATGCTTATGTCATTCAATCTGCAAGACTCTTGAGTAGCCTAATATCTAACACTCGACTGAAGCAGAGACAAACCAAGAAACAGAACAATCTGAATGAAGTGTTTTGCACATAGCATATCACTAAATTTAAGGGTTTTCAAACTGAATTTTTTTTTTCTCCAGGTGGCAAAATTACGTTTTTAAATTGTACACTTACTGCATATCACATTAACGTTTTTTTTTTTTTTTTTTTTGCAAATGATAAAATATTTGTATTAGGTAAATAAAAATAAATATTTAAATTTATTTTGTATTTGATATCGCTCCATTTTTTTTTTTTTTTTTGCATACAGCACATCTGCGTTTTGCTGATAACTGATTCTTTAAAAATATGTTGCTTTTACAATATGACTAATATTTTTCTCAGATAGAATATAAGGGTCATAGATAGCTTTACATAAAATATATAAAGTTTGAAAACCCCTGACAACGTTTTCTACAAACATCTGGGTTGTAGAAGCTAGTAAAGCTCAAGAGAGAGTGGCACATTGAACGGACTGTACTTCAATCTCTCACAGCCTTATTTCCGTTCATGTCAAATTAAGTATGACATACTCTGACTAAGGTGTGTGGAGCAGTCTACCAATTAAACGCATGTGATACTTGCGGGACATCTTAAAGTACTATTCAGTGTCTCCCTTGTTCACCTTGTTTTCTTCAATGAGAACAATGTCTGAGTCATTTACTTCCTCGGGCAAGTATGAAGGAGAGCCGAGATGAGTTGCTTTTTTTTTGCAGAACTCTTTGCTACAAGGGAAACCCATCCAGGCACATTGAATTATTCATAAAAAATAAAGGGTTTGTGCCTCTTGCTGTGCCTTTGTCTGCAGTAGGTAGAAGAAAGACAAGATGTTGAGGATTGTACGGGTCTAGTTATACAGCGAGCTCGGCAGTCATACTACGTGAAAGACCAGGGCCTGCTCTTTTACGAGAGGAAAAAAGGCCAAGCAAGATGCCCCGTTTTCATCCAACCATGAAGCCACGTGAATCTTACATGAATCATCTCCTTGTAAAAGCAAATACACATTCAGCCAAAACAAGCAGGCATCCTAACCTGAATCAAGGGTGCATTCAGAACCCAAAACACATTGCACTCTTGTAAGCGAGAGCTGAGCAGGATGCACACACTGTAAAAATTAACCATGAATTTAACAGTAAAAGACTAAAAATGCTACAGTAAAAACCTGTTAAATAGTTCAGGGTAACTACATATGGAGAAAAAACTGTATTAGACAATACATATAATTTTAAAGTAGTACACCGTTTTGCAGCTATGTTTCTTCTTATTTTTGCCTTATCAGTTGTGTACATTAGGATTGTTAGATGTAATGTCCATTGCATGATTTCAGTTTCATGTGTGTTACAGTACCATGATGTGCACCTTCTATACGTTAATGAACTTTGGTTCATTGTGTGATTTTATCATCACCATCTGCTTCTCATGGCTATCCCTGTATTACAAAACAGATTTCATTACTTAAATAGGTTTGTATAATAACATTATATCAGTAAATTAAATTATGGTATTTAAATGTAATTCTAAGCTAAATCAGTAAAACCTAAAATGTTGCTACCGTATCTTTTTCGGCAAAATTCCGGTAACCACAGCTGCCGTGTTAGCTGTATATTTTACAGTTTTTTTTTTTTAACTGTGCACAGTGGCGTTTGCACCCTAGAAGCACTTGACCTCTGACCCCGGAGGTGCTGCAATCACTCACACCGCCTGCACAAGAACTGCTAGAAATCAAAGCGGCTGCAGAGTCCTATAAGCACATCAAAACAGACAGGCATTTCCAGCATTCATGTGGAATTTGTAGGTGAAAGGGAAAGAAATGAAAAGGCGAAGGCGGGAGGAGTATGAAACTGACAGCGTGCCAACGGCTAATACCCCACAACCCCTTGCTGCACAAACAGACACGGAATGCACTATATAAAGGAAGCTCACAGTTGTGCAAGGCTCCTGTTGGGATGGGACGTGCAACATTAAGTGGAATTTACTTTTAAAGCAGACACCCATGCTCACGTTACCCTGCACTGTAATGCTACCCCCGTGTCACAGCCTCTCGACGGGTCAACACGGCTCCGCTCGTGTCTCTAAAATCACCTTAGCAGCTCTGCTGTCCTTAAAATAGAGAGGAGAGAGACGGATGAGGGATACCGGGGACACAGGCACCTGGTTTCATCTACTTCTCATTTATCTCGAAGCGAAACCTCTACAGTGTCACAGTGTTCTAGCTCACCAACAGGATGTATCTGGAGCTCCTTACAGCCTAACTGATGTCTTCATTCACTGCTAGGAAACTTGACTAGAAAACAGAGCTCAGGCACGCTGGACTGCCAGTTCAGGGAGGGAAGTTTAGGAAGGCTCGCGGCAGCTGCCCCAGGCATGTCACATTTATCTAACGCAAACCCCAGCACATGGCACAGGGCTTCTTTTATCACCCCGGCCCCAGATGTGCATCGTATGACGGCTCAAGGTGTATAAATAAACACCCAAGAAATGTTCTTTGACGAGCGCTAGCCACGCAAACCCAGCAAGCTACACGCATTCTGACAGAACGCTACACCCTGTCCGTTTATCATCAAGACGACAACTGCGCTAACCTTGTGAGAGAGATTATGGCTCTGGCTTTCACACTTACCGTTTAAACCTCAGCCCTTCACATTCCAGCCACTGAGTCAACCTTGTGACAAAAGGCCCCCGGTGGGGTTTTCAATTACATTCAAACGCCACTCACTGCAGAACTTGCGTCATTTGAAGCAATGTTAGAGGCGAAGAGAGGGGTCAATCATACTAGACATGTCTAGAAGTCAATTATTTAGTCAGACAGCACTGTGTTTGCAACAGAAGTACAAAAAAATTGGCAAAAAGTCAATGTTTTCAGCTTCACTACGCTAAAGTCAGCTAAGGTAATCTGACAGCAAATTGGGAATAACAATTACGTGCTTTATAAAGCCCTGTGTACATATTTGCTTATGTTGTTACAGCCTTTTGTACTCAGTAAATACCTGGTAATTAGAGGGCTGTACAACCACGTGTAATCTACTAATGCACACACTGTGTAAACCAGCTGAACAACACACCAGGGCCTCCAACTGCAAAACGAAAAACGATCTTATTTCAACAAACACCCTTATTAGCTTTGAGACATTTTGCGAGGACTTCACTGAGCAAACACTGATATCAGTTGAAACGAACACTGCCAATTAGCACCTGTGCGTGGTAAGTATTTCTGGAAAAATGCAATAAAAGGTTTCGGAAGGAGCGGGCTGGCGAGGACGTGTGTGGGCGCGGTTGAATTACAAGAGACCCGGTGGAAGAAAATTAAAAGTTGCTTCGGATGCCAAGAAAGCAATGCGCAAAATCGTTCACTTCGGATTAAAATATAATGAAGCAAGTAAATGCATCGTTGTCTGACATGCTACACTTTCAATTATTCATGTGGAAAGGGAGAGAGAGGGGAAAACAACAACTGGCAAACAGGATCCCCAGGGTGTTCAGCCCATATACTAGGAGGCACATGATGGCAAGGATGAATTTCTCTCTCTCTGCCTGTTAAAAGCTTTAATAGTCCTTGCGAGGCTCACAGCACCAGCTCTTTCTGCTAGGATTGCATCAATATTACATTTCTGGCTGATACCAATAAGACGATTAATTTCATGATACGGCTGATAAATGGCCAGCATTACAATTCTATACCATTCTGTGTGCTGTAAATCAATTTATTTGAAAGTCATTTTAAATGCAACAAGTGACCTTCAGCGTCACAATATTAAAGTACTGCATGAAAAAATGGACATGCATTTTAAGATTAACTAAACATTAGTGTGTGTGTGCGCAAGAACACCATTCGTCAATTGATTTGTTTAATATCTGAAAAAAGGCAAGGTTAAGCAGCTCATTACAGAGGCCCGTGCTTGAATAAGCACAAATCATGTCTGGTCAATAAAACAAAACATCCTGTAGCATGACAATACTGTAATAGCATTTTAAAAGCAAATAAGCATTTAAATATGAATGCCATTTCGCTTTATTTATATCACTAGTGTATAAATCTCACGTTGCAAACTTCCGAGGCTTGAGAAAACCCACCTGAGCTCTAATGCAAGATTAGTGTTGGTGATGCTAACATTCCTGACAGGGAAAAACCCTTTCCTTTCATTGGTCACTGGGATTATCCTCTAAGACTCAATCGACACACACTTTCCCTGTGGATCTATGAGAAATCGGATTGGTGAGTCGTTTAGACATAGTCCTGTTTGCATATCATGTCTACGGACATAGAGGAATTCTACTCAACATCCTTCCGGGATTGGCGGCAATAGCAAGGAGATAAAAGGCGGATAATCCTGGAATGCCAGAATCCCTTAACCCATCATCCCAAATCCAACTGCGAGGCATCACTGACAGAACAACCCTTCCGTGAGCAGAGATTCAGTGGCCAAGACTCCAGAGTCCCCACTCTATCCTCATACTGCTTAAAAGCTTTACAGCCAGAAAGAAGGGGATTTAACTAAGTGGTAAAAGCAGTGAAGGGCCGGTGTGGGGGGCATGTACTGTACGTTTCCCTACTGAGCAACACAAATGGCTTTACGATGATAAAGCCTCATACAAAGAGCTGGCTCGTTTGAAACTCCAATAAATGAAAGGTGGTAAGAAATGTCTTGTGATTTATGTGCCGTGTTTAAAATAAGAACTGTAACAGAGATCAAGCCCTATCAATTTCTGGTTTTCATGTGCCTTTTCCATTTATTGAATAGTTCTTGGAGAAACAAAAAACTGTGTATTCTCTGTATGAATTATACCTCAAACCATGACTTGTAGACAAGTAAGCTTACCTTTTCATGAGTGATAAACACACACACACACGAACACACACGAACACACACACACACACACACGTTTACTGTACAAACAACATTTTACTGTTTGCATTTCTAGTACAACCCTCTTTCTTTATGCAAACCTATCTGTCACATGCACTGTAATTAATGATTTATATATATTCTAAGTATTTTTTTATAAATGTGCCTTAGAAAGAGACAAAAGAAAGCCACTGATATATTTTAAGATCAGTCAGTGCAAGTTTTTAGCCTGATAGCACTGAAAGCGTCCCTGAAAGCCTCCTGATCAGTGTATCATCCTACAGTGTATCATGTGTCAATTCTAAGTGAAAAATGTTCCTTAATTTTAGTGCATTCTCAATTCAAGCATCCAGTCCATCTGCATCCTAGTTTTGCACAGGAAGCATCACTCACCTTTTCTTAAAAACCCATTTTAGTTGTTAACTGCAGTACCAAAGAACAATGCGGTCACTTAGATGTGAAACAGATCAGAAAACCAAACCATAAAACACACCCATGCTTCTAAAATCTGTGACCAATGGCAAACTCTCAGCACATCAGGCCCTCGGTCATGCTCTATTAACAAGTGGCGTGCTCCTCATAGCAGACACATGCACTTTGAACGTCGGCCGGCCACATCAAAAAACCCACCCAGACACGGGCCTTGAACCCGCCCACCTGGAGGCCATACATCACCCAGCCGGAGCTGCGCTGAGAAAATCTGACCAGATCAAACAAATACCATGAAGAGGGCGACTGACAGAAATACTCCAGGAATCACCTCTCTCTCTCTCTCTCTCTCTCTCTTGCTCTCATTCGTTGCTATCTCTCAGCTGATGCTACGACCAAAAGCTCCCTGCGGGTAGTCACAGCATAACAGAAGTTCGCCCTGTGGAGTCGGACTGAACGGGGCCCAATTATATTTAGTGTACGTGGGTGTGCGGCACCTGCCAGTGCCCTTCAAACCCTCAGTACAGCACAGCAGACAAATCAATGATAAGCCCACCGGGCTCCTTTTGCTCCCGACACCTCTCCGTCTTCGTCTGCCTTCCCTTCCCATTATAGCTGGCTGTCACTTGTTGGATTATTACCGCTGCACTCTGCTCCCAGAGTACGGAGAGGGGGTGGACAGAAATGTCTACCTCGTCTCTTAAAGTCAGCACTCCCTCGCTGAAATTTAACAAGATAACCCTACGGAGAGCAGCACAGGAAGCATGAGACCTAGAAGAATGACAAACATGCATGTGTGCACACCATTAAAAGTCACGTTTTTATTCACAATCTAGCTACAGTTTGTTTAGCTTATCTATTGGAACAATAAAAAAGCACTCTAGTACCGGATGTTTAATTCAGTAAAGCCTTTGTTTCTGAAACTGAAAACTTCTTACATGTGGCTTTGAAATTCTGCACAGAACACACATGGAAGCACGAAACCAAAACCTGACAGTTTTGACAACGTTCCACACCTCAAGCGATGTTTTGATTGGTTTACAGTGAAACAGCATAACAACGAACCCTTACGCAACATTTACAGTACTCTACTAATAATCACAGCAAAGGCACACACTTCCCACATCCAGATGTTGGGGAATGGTGCACAGGAAAAACAGGATGGATAAACACAGGGAGCTGGGAAATGAAAACAGTGCACATTAAATATAATCAAAAAGAAACGGAAACATGAACAGGCCACTCGAGCTCTCACATATAATTAGGTTGTTTTTTGCAGGAGCGAGAAATTTGCCAAGATGAGCAAGATGACAGGGCACTGAAATTACATGGAGCAAGTCCAAAGCCGTGCCAAGGGTCCACTTTTCGGCCGAAAGCAGTTTGGAGGAGCTGCTGAACTCTTCAGATCGCTTGAGGCTGGGAGTTGGGGATTTCCAGAAGCTACCTTCCCAACCCCTTAAGGCACAATATAATGATACGCTATATACTGCTAACAAAATACATATGATTTTCAAGGGCAAATTATGTCGAGTTTCTCTGAACAGCACACTGTTTCAATTTCTCAATACAGTAAGTATTTTTTGATGCAAAAAAAAAAAAATGACATTTATTTTCTAGCTCTCCATCAAACTGATCTGAACAATCCAATATACAAAACTAACTAACTCCAATAAAGCACTGCATAACAGCAACAATAAGCCAAATAATTTATGCAAGCAACACATTAAAATACATTAAATGTAATATAATCTATCTGTAAGCAAGGGCATTGTTCTTGTGCTATTTTTATAGACTTACCAGATGGCGCCATTTATCTGTAAATTCAATATTTAAGAAACAGATCAAGCATGACTAGAGAAAAAAAAAAAATCAGTCCAAATGACTTTCCACAATTGTATTTATTTTCATGCCTGTGAGATGCATTAAAAAAACGTTATTTTTAAGACCGTAGCTCAGAGTATTATCTATAAAGTAGACTATTTGGCTGCATGAAGTAAAATTTATAGGCAGCAACACCTATTACACAAACAGCTAGCAGCTTGCCGAGTCCAGCTGTACCGCACACAGAGTCTGGCGGACGTCACGTACTACGGAGTGTGGTTTGAGCACCTATCTAAATAGTGGTAGTCTAACTAGCCCTCCACAGGCCACTGTTTGCACAGGCTCTCGCTCCGCTCTCTGATGTTGCCACAGTGCTAAACTGCACAGCTGTTGTGCAATCTGTGGCGGTGTTAATTACCCTAATGTGAACGGCAGCTTGTCATCCCCACACTAACAAAGAGGCCTTATGGTTTTAATGTTGGCCATCTTTCGTTCGCCCTCCCCTTCAGCTTTTCACGTTCTCTTTGCCCTTTCGCCATCTTTAACCTTCTCTTCTTTCCATTTCTTTCGCATCTTCATTCATCTCCAATTTCTTACTCTCCTTACCCTGGCAGACCACCCGCCTTATATTCTACACTATATCCCAGGAAGAAGAAGAAAAAAACATCTAATGAAACCTCCCTGTGCAAATCTGCTTAGTAAGGAGAGAAAGCGACTAAGGGAGCAGATTAAACAAGGATTTAATCCAGTGCCAGTGAAAGGGCTTGAAAGGAAATATGAGAGCAGAGAATGGTAGAACGCAGATGCCCTGAAAAGAAGGGAAGGCGGTAAATCTGAAACAATCGCTTCACATCTGACTTAGCATCTGTAAAACCTCAGAGACCTCCAGCTAAGAGAGTGCCATTTTTCACAAAACTTCCTGGAATACTTTCAGCCACTTTTAAACCAGAATAGACATAAAAATATTGCCAAATGCAGTTCAGTTGTTTGCTTGGGATCTGAAAGTCGCAACAACTGGCAAAAGCATCATTATTGACACAAAGGCAAAATTATTAAAAGGGGTTTTGTTAATCTGCTTAATCAAAATTTACAAGTTACATTATTGCTAGGTGTACATGTCTACTTTATTAAAATCTTAAAGCAGGTCTGAAAACAAAAATTTCATTATACAGATCCTTTTGTCCATTGGAAAGTTCTTAATGGAACCATCAAAACTAATCAAATCTTTTATTTTTAAGAGTGCATCTCCTTTAATGAATTTAGACCAATATGAAATTTCTCTCAGGTGGCGTGCAGTTGCTCTTTAGACTCTTTCCTCTATTATTAGAGAGAAACAGAACAGCTGGTAAATAGCATGTCTGGGTTGTGTGCTTCCATAATTTTCCACATCACACAAGGCACATTTAATTATGAGCTATAAAGGTGACAAAAGACACAAAAGCGCCTGACTGGAAAGCACAGTAAAGAGGAATGCAGGAAGAGGCCACATCTGGGAGACATAAAATCTTCATTTGTGCTAAAATCAGTCTAAATCTTAATACCCACTCGAGAATCTAGAAACTCTAGCTAGCAAACAGACCCACCTACACTCACCATATACTCCAGATGCAATGCATTGAAGGAAGAGAATGAAACCCCCTGCACAAAAGAGGCATGACGCCTTTGGTGCGCCATTCTTTTATTGCACAAAAAAGCAAGGCTCTATGCACCCGAACACAATGGCTAATTGGAACGGGATCACACAAGATTAAAGAGCGAGGTCTCAGAATTATTCATCCGCCTGCCTCTGTGTTTCATGTGTAGTGGCTGTGGTTAATCTGCAAGGTTTTGAGAAAACAACAGCAGCAGCACAGCCGGCCAGCGTGACCCAAGCAGCGAGGATAACTCCCTGACATCCAGCTTTAGCATCTCTGTAGCAGACAAACACAGTGTGCCGTGTGCACCGCTGTGTGCAGCCAGCTTGAAATCCAGCTCGCCCAGCCAGTGAATCACTGACCTATGACTTCAGCAATACCTGGAGGTATTCAAAAGGCCTTGGCACGTTGCTGTTGTGTGCAAGCGTGTGTGAGCATTTGACATTTAGCAGAAAAAATGACAGTAGAAAGAAAGATAAAGACAAACAAGAGGATGAGACCTTACAAAGCATAGTGGGCTTTACCAAGAGCAAAGTGATAAGACGAGAGGGAAAAGAGAAAAAAGTGAAAAGTGGGATATTTTGTTATGGTACTCCATTGTCTGCTGATCTCAAAACTCAATGCATTTTACACATTGAAAAGGTCAGTTATATATAATAGAGTATAGCCTCATAGATAAATCACCTATTACTAGAAAAAAAAAAAAAAAAACAATACTAAAAATAAATAAAACTTATTTCATGCAATTATTTCTCCAATTTGAACTAGCTGGAGATATATATATATATATATATATATATATATATATATATATATATATATATATATATATATATATATATAAAACTTGCAAAATAAATGTTGTTTGCTTGGCTATAAACATCACAACACAGCAAAACTTTTTTTGTTTTTTGCATAGGGGCCTGCTGAAAAGTGCTTAGTCAAAATGACAACAGATATATTGCAGTATTACTAAAGAAATAATAATATGTATAATATAATAAAAACATTAAGAAGTACAATTTCATATCATTATCAGAATGACATGTTATCAAAACTCAGCAGAGTTTATCTTATATGATAGCTAATGTACACAGTAACACCCTTGATAACATAAAAAAAATCCCTTATCATCGATATTAATGAATCCAGTTTACGCTCATATAAATCAAGTCACTATGGAGATTAGGCACCATCACACATTTGCCTTTCCTGCTCCGCGCTTGACTAACTTTATCACACCTTACTCTTACAAAACTCCATTTATTTCTCCGCAGACTATAAGAGGACTCAAGATGTTAGCTTGGTGCCGGAAGGTCTGTCATATCAGGCTAGGCTGTGATCTGCCTCGACTCTTATATTACAAATAGCTGGCAGATTTTTCCTCACCCTCTTATCAGGACTGCCGAAACCAGGCCCCGCCATATCAGCTCTCTGCGTCTGATAAGTGGAGGGTTTGAAGATACGAACGAGGGAGCGTTTGCAAGCTAATTCCAGAGCTGCATCTGCACAAGATTAAAGATTAGCCTCTGGCCAAGGAGAAAAGAAAATGAAGAAATATACATTTGATTTGTCGGAGAGGAAGGTGAAGGCGAATGGGGGCCCTATTAACACTCACTACAACATTGCTTCACTTACTGCTATTTCATATCACAAATAGTGTTTGCTACATAGTGTAACGAAAGTACAAATCAGAGTATAAATCTTTCATTCAAAAATCAACATATTCACCCAACCAACTTTGTTGAATTTCAACCCCCAAAGTATAAATCTGTGAGCTTACCCAAGTGAATTCTGGGACCTCACAGCCACCTGACCAAGTCTCAAAAATCCCTGACAGATCAGAAAGGAGGAATCAGGAACAGTATTCTGATGTAAAAGCCATAAACCATAAAACTGAACAATGCTGCATTAAATGTGCATTCATAAATATTATGCAATGCGAGTAACATATAATTATCAGGTATCAACACTAAAGCTCACGCAATGTAAAAAGATGCAGCGCGAGCCATAAACATGATTTGTGAAGGTGGTGACAAATATCTTAAATGGTCTCGATGCAAATCCTTTCTGCAAATCTAATTCAAAGTGCTAATGCACACTGACAACAAACCAGCACAATCTCTTATCTATGCTCTACCCAGCCTGAGGCGAGCTGTTTACATCACCATATGATCTTTCACGCATTATCCTAACTCTAAATAAGCTCAAATTCAAGCTCTCTCGTATTTTGTTTCCATGCACAAATTCCACATCCAGACATGTAGCCAACTTTTAGATTGGTAAAGGTAGTTTTGACTTCAAAATGGCTGGCTCAGGAAGCCCAAAACACCTAAGGCACAGTCAGCTTATATGCAAAGGACTTATGGGTAACCTTGAACGGCTGAGTAGGTAGAGTCTAGATGTGTAATATGAAATGAATGCAGCTCAAAATACAATGCCAGAGCTTCACAAATGTAAACCATATGTGTAAAGAAACAAAGAAAGAAGGAAAGTCAACAGGTCAATGGCAAAAAAGGAGAAAAAATGTAAAGTTGTCACATCTTTGTATTGTGGATTCATTCATTAAAAAAATGTTTTCAACAGAAATACTGTCTATTAAAATCAAGTGGTGTAACCAAGTAAAAACTACTCTTTAAAACACAAGTACTCAGTGTACACAACTTAAGCAGTGTTTTCGACATTTTCAAAGCATTGTATTTATTTTGTAAACATTAAATAATGTATCGATTTCATTGCTTGTAAAAATGTATGCAATTTCTGAGCTACAGTATTTGACAAACAAATGTCGCCTCTTCACAAAAAGGTCAAATATATTTTCATAAAAAAGCAATGACCTTGAAACACAATTGGCAGGGTTTAAAAGGATTTGGCGACCAAAGTTTTTAAACAATAATTCTTTAAACTGCTTAACTGTCTAGTTTTCTTTTTATTTATTTAAAGAAATAACAAATAACAAATATATATTATATTATATATATATATATATAAATCCTCACCTAGACATTTTTACTTACAACCCTACAAAATATGGCAAAAATTAAAAACAATGTATCATGAAAAATGTGTGTTTAAGTCGTTTTTGTTTTTAAATTTGGAATATATTTATTACTGAATATTTTAATAGACGTAAACAAAAATAAGAATAATTTCATTGACCCATAAGCAAAGCCACAGCAACAAATGAAGAAAGAAAAATATATCTCAATTCAAAAAGCCAGACACTGACCAGTGTGAAAGAAACAAAGATGTTCAGATGCCTATACATCATTTGATGCTGAATAACACAACACAAGCTCATGCACACAATAACGGCATTAAAACCGAATAAAACAATGACTTCTCAATGCGCGATATCAATGCGTGAGGGGAAAAAACACCTTGTCTCTAGAACAAAACCTGAACCCATGTTTCATTCGAGCAAAACCTTATTCCCAAGACTTCAGACACATACTGTGTGGTTTCCTCTCTTTTTATTAAAACAGCATTGCAAAAAGACTGCGTTGATCAAATTATTGCATGCAAAATATAACAAGGTTTCAGACGCATTCAGGCTCATACTTTATGGAAAACATCTTACCGAATTCTATATTAGATTCGCTTCCATCGGAGAAAAATACTCGCACCGTTTTTGCAAAATGTGTCAAATAGAATGCAATTCCGTTACATCCAGTACATGCCTTATGAAAGCGAAGGCAGATATCTTTCGCCGAGCTCCCGTGGATCTCTACCGACTGAAGGCGCACCAGAAATACGAACCTGTCCCTACAATAAATCTTCAGAGGAACGTTTTTAAAGACTGCGGTGGAGAAAGATCACACAGACTGATATCTGTTCAGCAATGAGTCACTCAGGTGAATAGAATCAGGTTTTAAGTCAAGGAAAGGTGAAGGAGACCGATATGAATCCCAAGTCGTAGAGGCTCCTATGACAGATCATTAACAATAGATCCCCAGCAGAAGAACCGCTCGGTTTCACAGGCAAAAACACCTCAGAACAACATTCCATAGATTTGGGCTCTTGTTGATCTCGAATAAGTGAGCGAATCCATTCGTTTTCGACGGATCTGGAAGGGTTTAAAAGTCCCCACACGAACTGAGCGGCTCCGCTGCGCGAGGCTCTCCAGACGCACACGGGAGCGAGCGAGTGTTCCGCGAGCGCGCGCTGAAGTGCGCTTCAAGCGGCCGCTCAGCTGGGTGTGTTAAAAAAAAAAAAAAAAAAAAAAAAAAAACAAGACCAAAGCAATCGATGTATGAGAGGCGGGGTTCAATTCATACCTGCCTTCTTCTCTGATATAATTAATCTCATTATAAATGTCATATGAACGACTACAATGCAATGTAAAAAATGCCACACCTTCCCCTTAATTCAACCTTTGCAAACTTAGAGACCCTTAATAAAGAAAAGCTATATTATTTTTTGCATCTATCAGCAGCAACACAAATTTTCATTAAGAACATAAATTAACCCTAAATATCTATCTATCTATCTATCTATCTATCTATCTATCTATCTATCTATCTATCTATCTATCTATCTATCTATCTATCTATCTATCTATCTATCTATCTATCTATCTATCTATCTATCTATCTATCTATCTATCCATCCATCCATCCATCCATCCATCCATCCATCCCTCTCTCTAGATACACTGACATTGGAGAAAAATATAACGGAAAAGTGTAAACATTAACACATTTAACAAACCAATTTAGTTTGAAATGTCTTTATTGTATAATTAATATTTGCCTTTGTATATCCCAGTGTGATTTTTACTCATCAAACAGAAAAAATAATAAATAAAAATGAAAAATGGTAACACTTGAGTATAAGGAACAATTCTAACAGTTAACTATTAACATGCCTATTATTGACATACTGGCCATTTATAAGTGCTTATAAAGTACATATTGTGCATTTTAATATTCTACATCCCTAATCATATCCATAAACTTAACAATTACTTTACTAATTATTAATAAGCAGCTACTTAGGAGTTTATTGAGGAAAAGTCCTGGTTGATGCTTTGTTAATGGGAAGAATTGGATTTTAAAATAAAGTGTGACAAAAAATAGTACTAGAGAAAACAATAATTTGTGCAATTTGATTCAGATGTCACCCTTGTGACAATTTCATCTTGTCACAACTAGATGAAATTAGTTCTGATAGTTTCTGAATCTGTGTTTGAAAGCGATGAGAAGTCGGAATCTATTTCGCAAGTGGGTCAATTCTGTGAGAACAAAATTTCTCTGCAGTCAAATCAAATAAATGGGCAAAAGTGCCAAAGGCCGAGAGTAAAGGACACAAAATCTAAAGAGAACAATTTATTAACTGTCCATTTCAGATTCCAGAATTGAACATCTTGTGTTTTATTGAGGGCTTGACCTATAAACTGTGCATTCAATGTAATACAGCTTGACTGAATCAAAGCAACTTTTCACCAAGGGATTTAAGCTGCGGCTGGCTTTAATGAAAACCAAATGAATGGCATCTTTTAAAAACTAAGACAGTGTTGCAAACTAACCAACCAATGTTCTTGTTTTGCTTTGAACAGTGGCAAAATAGTGTAGTCTGCTCCATTAAGCATGCAATGTCTGCGCTGCTTCTAGGACGTTTTTGCATGGAATGCACAGCTTGTAATTATTTACCAGCTGATTGTGATTATAGGTCATCCCCTTTCCTCCACACTCCCTATTAAACCATCAGGCATTCAGAGAAAAACAGTACATGGGATGGAGACACGCATACACTTACAACCAACAGAAAGACGTCATGAACGAACTTAATCTGAAGTCCTCTGAATGGAACAGTTGTCTTATTATCTTCATTGGTTTATTGCTATCAGAAAATAACATCAAATCTTGCAAATGGCTACTGACAGTATTGCGCAAATTAATATAATTCAGAATAAAATTACATTTTCGGTACCAAAAACAGCTTTTTGAATCAAGCAGGAGAGGACGATGCATGGATAAACACATTACAACAAATAATAGTCGTTCTGAAACACTGAAATATCATCTCAGAACAGAATATGTTCATGAAGATACAAATTTATGTTACGGCACTAACCTTAGCTCTGAGACAAACTGAATTTTAGATTAGTGTCGCAGATGTGCCACATGTCGACAGTAATAGGTTTTCACTTTGCCAAGGGAACTCTTGGAAAATCAGTTTATAGTTACGTTTTTGCTACTGATTTTCTCTGGCTAGCTCTTATCATGGGTAGAGAAGATCAGAACTGGAAATTCAAAGACAAAAACAGAAAGGAAGAGGAGAGACCAAGCCTGGGATAGAGAAGGGAAGAGAGGGAGAAAGGCAGAGTGAGAGAAAGACGCTCCAAGTTGCCTCAGGTTGCCTTTCAGCTATCTTTCCCTGTAGATTCATCTGTCAGAGCTCAACCGAGAGAGAGATAGAGAGCGAGAGAGAGCGCAGGCCTCATTGGGCATCTCATCCTCAGGCTTAACAATCCAATATTGGTTGTTGCCGAAGATAATTATGCCCCTCTGATGATGGAATACCTTGGGCAAGTTACAGCAATTTGCATCACCAAACATGGCAGATCAGCATACATGAGGGAGGTTTAAAGGCATAGCTCACCCAAAATGAAAAATCTGTCATTATTTACTCACTCCTGTGTCATTTCAAATCATAGACCTTCTTTCTTCTGTGGAACACAAAAGGAGAAATGTCACATTCATAGTGGCCACATCTGTTGTGCTTTAAAAACATTTAAAAAAAACACAAATGTTTTTTTCTAAGTCCTTGAAAGACGTACAATGGCTTTGTGTGAAGAACATCCCTATATCTTTCGTTAAGTTGTTATTTATTGATATTCTTGGCCTCCAGGAGACAATAACTCCAATCAAGTCAGACTTGTGAAATGAATCAACTGGTTCACTAGGGGAGAAAAAAAAACTCAAAAGAACAATTTGTTTAAAGGGGTCATATGATGTCGCTAAAAAGAACATTATTTTGTGTATTTGGTGTAATGAAATGTGTTTATGTGGCTTACGGCTCATCGCTCTAAAAAGCGAGGTGTGCTCTAATTGGCCAGCTATCCATTGAGTTGTAATTGGTCAAATGTTTCAAGTATCTGACTGAAATATTACGCCCCTCAACATATACTGTTATGGTGTGTCCAAAAACGGTCAGAAAACAAGCATGACAGGACAAAAACAATAAAACCCATTACAAACAAAGCAGTTGTTGCATCCAATGGGAACATAATTACTGATTAATGACTTATACTGTCTTTTTACGCGTTGTGTTGCATATCGAAGCGGATATCACACTCTTTTGGAAGGTCAAACAAAATGGTTTCACATTGAAACACACATGAAATTCTCCATGAAATGGTGCAGGTGGCAAAAAAAGAATAAAAGGTACGCCTACTTTCTTTGCATGAACATTTGGGCGGCAATTTGCAAATCTTCCCACATTGTAACGTAGAGATACTAGGGCGTTTAAACAAGACATATTAGTGGGGCGTGGACAAGTCTTAACTTTTATAAAGAATATCTCTTTGGATTTGAGACTTTAGTCTTTGTAACTTTACAGATCTTCTTTATGCACCAAGAGTTTGTAACACTCAAAAGAGAAAGGAAAAATTGAAATCGCATCATATGATCCCTTTAAGAATCAGACTGATTTGGTTCACAAATTAAAATCCAGTTGAGAATGACGGCATTTCATTTAGTCCTACGCTGACAGATGAGAACAACGTGATCATTTTTGATCTTTGCATCTGCTTTACATGGTTTCTGTTTGTGACTGAGTTATTCGGAAAGTATAAATGAGTTGATAGGATACTGCATGTGCATTTGGAAAGGCTTAATGGAAATTTGTAAAGAAAGTATGTTTGCTTTTATTCATGAGCAACCACATTATTATTAATAAGAAATAAGTGTCCCACAGAGTGTGATTTCAGATCGTGGCGATAAATCACTCAAATCAGCATCTGAAACTTCACGATACAAGCCATTCCAGATTTCTGTTCTGCAAAACCAGGAAGTGATTTATCAAAGCACTTAGACACATTTTCTTTAATCATTGATTAGTATTTGACCACATGGCAGCAGAATTACATCTTTTGAAGTTGTTCGGTTTGTTGGGTAAAGAACGCACGCGATTATAGGCACATGCCGCGTTTCGTATAAACGCACATACAACAAGTACGGCGTTTGGAAACATAAACATTTCAGAAATTTGAAACTAACCAAGAATCATGGAGATGAGACGTTTCTGTGGTGGCGACAGACTTTCACAGCAGAAGAACTCAGAAAAGCAGCCTAACATAGTTATCGTTCACATGAATATTTATAACTACTCATGAGCGATTTCTCATTTTCAGCCTATTTTTCTGCACCATTACTGCAACCATTTAAAATGGATCAGAGAGAGAAACTGGGAGCGAAAGAGAGAGTCAAGGGAGGAAAAAAAACAGTGGCATTATTTTTCCATAATAAAATTTCCCAGCCTTAACAAGATAAAAGTAAATTGCGTACTGACTCAGAAAGTGTGAAAGGCATTCTAGAATGAATTTTTCATGTGCATTGATAATTTAATATGTTGTGGCGCCAATTTATCAGATTTCCGTGTCATTGCCACTCTTTTTTTTTTTTTTTTTCTGAGGAGAATAACAAGGATATGATCTCGCTTTCTGAGAGCTTTCAGAACAATGTCACAGAAAAAGGTGTTCACACTGATTGGATGGAGAAAAAAAAAATCCTCAGAGAGACTTAATATAACTTGCTCTCATTTTCCCACCACTGAACGCAGGAGACGCACTAACAAGACGACGAGGCGGACTAAATTGAACAACATGTGTTCTAAATTCTTCACATTATTTATACCGGCTGGAATGCTATCACTCCATTGGAAGAACATCCAAATTGGATGCCCAGGTAAAACACTCGTGAGACTCACATGGCATACAAATATGGAATGAAACGCTAAAGATCCGGCCTCGTCATCCCAGGAGTGATTAAATTATGACACACGTGAAGATAAAAGCATCATATCGTTCTTCCGGAACGTTAACGGTTAAAGCAGTCGGGCTGAGCCCGAGGCAGAGGATGATAAAGTATTATTTATCATGAGGAACAGCTACTGGCCCAGCGAAGGGAGAGAGGGAGGCAGAGAGAGAGGTAGAGAGATTAAATATAAGGTTACCACAGCTAGGATCTAATCTATTCAGAGACAAATGCCGGGTCTCGGAAGCACATTTGTTGTGCGCCCCCGAGGTTTAACAGCCGGCATTATGGTTCCATTTCTCATCATTAGCAAGCCTACATCAATGTCCCCACTAAGGGGTCAGCTCTGGGAATAGATCCAAGGGCTGTGTCAGGCCAGGAAGACAGGAAAAAGGGGAGGGGAACGGAGGAATAAATCTCTCTCTTTGTGCAGGCGAGCGCGTGGGGTACGTGCGGTGTGCCATCTCTTATCATACTACGAGAGATGCATATGGTTTTACATGCTCGTGTACATGAGTATTTGCATAAGCCAGTTTGCATGCACGTTTGATACAAATAAGGGGAAGACGCAGAGTGCAACAGGAAGAAAGAAACAGATAGAAGGACAGAAGCAGTTGAAAAGACCGAGAGGCAGAAATGGTAAAGACAAAGGACGGGAAAATCAAGTCTGATGTATCTGGCTGCAGCACGTGTGTCCCCTCGCCTACCATATGCTGCTGCATTTCACGCTCGTAGATCTGAATGCGGACACAAGCATTTCTAGGTTTCTTTTTTCTTTTCTTTTTTTCATCCAGCAGCCCTGCCTTACTCCACCGTGTTAGATATGTTAATCCGCTGGCATTCATCTGAACTACAGCGGCTTCGGAACAGTTCTCCAGACCCACGCGTCAGAGCTCCAACTCGGCCGCGGGCAGCAGATGCTCCTGCAGACTTACCCCAGCCGCAAACTGGGCTTTCAGGCTTCCCACTGAGAGATTCCCTGCCTCCTCATAGAGCTCCAGAAGTGTATAATAAGCCCCCTTGAGGAAAAGCAAGGAATGAAAAAAAGAAGAAGTGTGGAAGGTTTAAGTGCAGGAAAACAATGGAGTGGTTACACTGGAGGCTGCATTAGTACAGAACTGATTTCCGATGGGCAATTTGAGTCTTTTCAGCTAAGCAGCGGTCACTATGTCAATACTGTTAATCAATTAGCACTCAAAATCAATGACCAGATACCCATTTTTTTCTATTGCAAAACAATTGTGAAAAAAAAGCTACATAGCTGAACAGATTTTACATTTCTTTTTTCTTTAATTTATTAACAGCTTGAATTAATTCTGATTGGAAAGAAATTTCCTGTTTTCTTTTTTTTAATCATTGTAAATTATTAACTTTTAACTTTGTACATTACAAAAATATTAATTTTAAAAGTTGGCCAGCTAGCAGCTTACTTGCTATGTAATAGCATATAAAATAATCAGCACAGAATATATTACATACTGTATATGTATGTATATTGCGTGTGTGTGTGTGTATGTGTGTATATATTTTCATGTCGGTTCAGCAACAATTGAGTTTTTTCAATGAACGACTCATTAGACTAATTAAAAGTTTGCAAGTTTTGTGAATAATTCATTTAAGTGAACAAATGAGTCATCTGTCTGTGAATTGGACTACACTGTGCTACATAAAAAAAATAGAAAAAATTAACAAGCCCTAGTATAATCACTATTACGTTGTTGTTTCTGTAACCTGTGATGCACTGTAGGGATAATAGTGATCAAAAAAGGATAATAATGTTGACCACTCAGGTTGTATGTTTAACATGTTTAAAGAGACACTTTAAAGAGACACTTTGAATTTTAACAATTTAAAACAGTAAATCAAGATTCACAAGGGCGATGGAAAGGAAAAGTGAAGTTGAGGAAGAAAAAAAATCCTCCAGTGTATAACAAATCAACAGCAAGCAAATGAAATGAATTGAGTTAGGAATATCACATTACTTTCATCTAATTAAATTTACGACAGTAGATTCCAAATTAAATTACCGAACACAAGCCAGCTGTTTACACGGCCCTGCTCTATGAACCATGGACGAACTGGGAGCTGACTCGGAACACCAGTCGACCTCGGAAACGTCACATAAACAAACTCCAGGTTCAGCTAATCGAATTCAGGTGAACCGTGAATTCTGTGTTGACTTGAAAAAGTCATGAGGAAAAATGAACACTTGTGTAACAAGCTGTCTACTCTTAGCATCTTGTATTAAGTGCAACTTTGCAGGCTGGTTGCAATAATATTCCCCAATTCAATCAGTGGTGAGCAGCAATCATGCCAGGGATGTGAATCCCCTATTCAGGTTTCAATTTTTCATAAAAACCATGCACAGACTGTCCCTCACATTCCCTTTGACGTTTGCCTAGAAGAATAGCTTCTTTATGCTTATTGCATTCAGAGGTAGTAGCAATAGCATGACGCTAATAACAATAAAGCAGCGGTTGACTCCAGCAGCCATGAAATTTGAGTCACTTTCTGTGCATTAACAGTAAAGTGGCAGATTAAATCACCCAGCGTATGATATACAGTCAACCGAGGCCATTACAGGAATGAAGCACAGAGCGGATGCCTCTCATCAAGATGGTGGTGCATGAAAAAAATAAAAATCAAAAAAGGAAGGCAGTTGTAAACATGACAAATACTGATGGAGGCTTGCAGTAACAATGCTTTCAAGACACTTACGTGGAAGACTTGCTTGGCCAGTTCTGACTGGAGCATAGGCCAGATATGTATTCCGCAGATGATGCCTCATCAGCAAAACGCTTATTGCTTTCTGCAGAGATGATGCATTAGTTAAGTGATAGCCAAACCTCGAAATATTGCAATACTATTTGTCAGAGCGCCGTCAATATCGCACACCTAAGATTCAGATGCTACTCGTGCAAGCTAAACAATCTTCTACTCTGCTGCTAAAGAATGCCTCCTTGCCCCCGTCTAAAGGGGTCCATGGGTCACCATAGTTGGCTGTATGTCACGTCATTTTCACTTTTTTCAAATGCACGTCTCTTTTCTCAAGATCCATTGGACAAGGGAAAGAGTCTTTGACTTGGGTGAGGAAGCCTATGAACAGTTAATGTAGACTTAACAAGAATCAAAGCTATCCTACAAGGAATAAAAGAGGATATCAAATGGGCAAAGAACAGTCAGTTTTCCAGCTTTCCACTCTTTCATATTATGATCACAGTGTCAGAAGTGGTGGTGCAGCCCTATTTTATTACAATGTCATTTTTCTCTACTTGGATTTTTCTCATTGGAAAAACATGCCTGTGGTAAAATCTCAGCAAAATCACATTGCTTCTTGAACGTTTTGCAGCACTAAAGTGCTCAATAACATTTAGAAATAACATACAGTAGCCACACTAAACCCTAACTTAAACCTTACCAATAGTATTAACAAAAGCATGAAATAAAAACAAATTACTGAAGCAATCATACAATATTTGCTTGTTTCAACAAGTCTTTGAGATGTTTCATCGTGACTTGTGTTAACCCAAACGCTTCACATCGCAATTGCGATACTGTATCAGTTGAGCTACCAAGAAAGTTTACTATGTGAGAAATAAAATGTACGTATGGAGCTGGTTATTTGATGCAAACATTAAAATGTGTCACTTTACAAATCATGCACTATGGTAAAAGTGTACATAGTACTGTGCAAGAAACCAAGTCTTTTTAATAATTGATAATGTGATAATGTAATTGATAATTATATTTTGTGTGCATTAATTGAAGGAAATAAAAGTTGCTTGTGTTTTACTGTCATTTCGGCTGAAAACTGCATTGCATTTCATGCACTTTTATGTTTTTGGAGTCTGAGTGAAGGGTGTTATGGCTGTTATGCTTAATGTTTAGTGAACCTGGAATGTTCCTTTAGAAAAACAGTGCACTGCAAATTGTGCATGATACAACAACAGTTATACATGTTGCATCTTTTAAAGCATCTGATGCTGGTTAGCATAGCCCTGTTAGTCTCTACAATCTCTCTCTCCACACAGAGCAACAATTAAAAAACAAAGCAAAGACAAAATAGATGCATTTTCTTAGAATTGAAGGGAATATCACTGGTGCTAATCTTGAAAACAGAAAATTGTACAAAAGCATGGAATTCTGTTTTCCCCTGAACCTCAAATTCTCTGGTCTGTTAGGTCACATCAAAAGGTTTTTAATGCATTTTAATGAACACACACTAATCTGGCATGCTTTTGTGCAGCTAATATGGATTAGCCTCTTTTTGCATGTTAGCATTGCCAGAAAAGCCTCTCTCAGTCAATCCCACCGCAATGTTTTTCTTCCTCTTCCATCTGGACACAAGCCTGACATGACTTTTACCGCACTTTTTTCTTGTGGGACCCACCCTTATAGACCCTAGACACTCATCTGAAAGAGGGAGGTGCCTTTGCCAACCTCCTCCTCAAATCCATAGGGATGGGGGGATGAGCAAGGAGACGGGAATATAAAGAGTACAGAGGGCAAGAGGGCCTTTTCTCTAATTAGTGTTACAGAGCCCTAGAGACAAGGGTTGAAACAGTCTACACTGAGTTCATATTGGCCCTTTGTTTCTTTGTTCCATAATGTATTACCCAGAGCTCAGAATGCACAGACAAGCATGCCTGCCACTAGTGTTTTATTAATATACGCATGTAATACACATGCAGACATATAACATCATTAATATAACCGCAAAAAGAAGAACACACTTTAAAAACATCTGCCCACAAACCCATACATGTATAGACATACACACAATACCTATAGGAAATTTCTACGCAAACTAGGTGTTGTGTGGCTTTCATGTATTGAACTGAGAATGCTTTTACAATTACAAACCAATTCAGAAATTTAAAACACGGAAACACGGAAGCACAGAAAGATTCATTTGAATTCTGCTTCCTCTTATTCAAAGAAATTCAGAAGAAAAATACCAGACAGGCAAACAGACATGGATAGGTAGATAGATAGTGAGACAGACAGATAGACAGACAGATGGACGGACGGGCAGACAGATAGATATATAGACAGATAGACAGACAGACATACAAAGATGGATAGACAGACAGACAGACAGACAGACGGACGGACGGACGGACGGGCAGACAGATAGATATATAGACAGATAGACAGATGGACGGACAGACAAACAGACAGACAGACAGACGTACAGACAGACATACAAAGATGAATAGATAGACAGACAGACAGACTGACTGACAGACAGACAGAGACGGATAGACAGATGGATAGACAGACAGAGATGGATAGACAGACAGACAGACAGACAGACAGACAAAGAGACAGACAGACAGACAGACAGACAGACAGAGACGCATAGACAGATGGATAGATACACACACAGATTTTAAATGTTGCAACATGGAAACATGGAATATCAAACAAGTATACCTCATACCATTCATACCAACTTAAATTACCTAATTCATTTTTCCACAGAATGAAATATTGAACAAAATGTGACCCCAAAATGAAAATGACCCCATTCACTCACTGTCAGCAGCCTGGGGAGAGTCCCATAATGCCGAGCTGTCCGGCAAATACACTTTACAGGTTATTTTAACTCAATAACACTCAAAAATCCACTAAGTGCAGCATGCGGGGAGGCATTAAGTCTGTCTGATATGCACTAAAAAAAAACAACAAAAAAAAAAAAACCCTATCTGACATCTGACTGTGCTCGAGGGGATTGCAAAACTTTATCGGTCATATTTGAAACCACAGCACTGATAAAATCAAAAGAAGAGTGACCTTGCAAAGAGCTTTTTTCCAATCATGTATGATGGCTTATGTGTTCAAACATTTGCATCGAAGCTACCCAAGAAAACGGACATGTGTTGTATCCCCATACAGATTAGGAGGGAAAAGAGATAATGCCCTCCAGGAATCGTCTGACTGTTTTCACAGTTGAAAATTCCTTAGATACATATTGTTCACCTTGGAAATGTCATGATGTTCCTAGATGGTCATGAGATATCTGCATGATCTGGCCCTCAGGAGCACCATGCATCATGATCAAAATGCAAAAACAAAACAAAAAATCAGTTCCATATATAAATGTAAGATAAAACTAAGCAGAGTTATGACTGACCTTGACAGCAAATGATTTGCAGAAGGTGCAACCTGATTGGACAGACTAAATAATGAGCAGGTGATTTCTGCCGTAGAGAAACAACTTTTTTTAGGCTACTGTATTTTTTTTTTTATTGCTGCATTTAAAATCCAATTTTAAAGTTTGAATGGACATATGTGCACAGTTCTTGGAGTAATTTGTTTTTATATATCCATTACAGTAGCTATGTAAAGTGTAGCTATTGAGGCCTTTGGTGAGCATACAAGATTTACTTAAACTAAGCTAATAGAGCCAAGACTGCAAGCTTTGCAGCATCTGTAAAACTCTAGAGGAAACCTAGCTTAGGTTTTCTCTTAGTGTTTACACAGTAATAAATCTCGAAGCTATCAGAATGCACAAAAAAAAAAAAAAAAAAGCTGAGTTTTATTTAACGTCTTAAACCTTTAATTGGAGGCTAAGTTATTTCCTCCTCGAGGAAAATAGAAACAGCACAGCCTCTGTTCCATAGCTTTCTGAATCGAGTGAGTCTCTCTTTCACGGCGGGGCTCGGAGGAGCTCCCCATCTGTGATTCTAACCAATTGAGCTCAAGAGGGTGCCGACCCCATCCTGGCAGCCCTTGACTATGGCCTCTTAAACTGAGCAGGGAGGCTAATAGGCCTGGAAAGGCCCTGTCAACCTTTTCCCCTGGGGTCACATATGGAAATGACTAAGGCTATTTTTAAGTCACGGTAGGAATAAAGGAATAAATCTTGGCTAAACCTAATAAGAGAGGCACTCCTCTCCTTGAGGGTATGTCTGAAAATGTTATGGTGTCCATTTGGCCTTTTTTACCACATCCGCTCCCTCTTTCTCTGTCTGGAAGTCTGTAACATCCCACTAAACAGGAAGTAGAAAGAATTGCTTTTTGAACAGCTTCAAGTCTGGATCCCCTAGTGGTCTCATTTCTCATCTTTCAGCTCTTTCTCTCAAAACAGATGGCTATAATTTAGATTATAGCCTATTTCCATTTAAAATATACTGTTGAAATATTATCTCATACTGTATAATAAACCAAATATATATATACATTGTTCATGCAAGGCACTGTTGCTTACTGTGAGTCACAAGTATTCATATGGACAACTGTACATTTATTTTTCTTTATGGTATCTTATTTGAAAGCTAAGACTTCATTTACTTGCACAACAACAACAACAACAAAATATTATTACAACCATTTTCTACTTTAATTTAAGAAAGTAATTTATTCCCATGATGGCAAAGCTGAATTTTCAGCAGCCATTAATCCAGTTTTCAGTGTCACATGATGCAATCTATAGATAAATATACTGATTTTGTGCTCAAGAACATTTCTTATTATGAATGTCGAAATTAGTTGTGCTGTGTAATATTTCTGAATATATGCTGAATATAAGTATTCATATAAGTATTCATTTATTTAAAAAATTACAAAATATAACTCTGACTGATGCCAAAAAGCTTTGAATGGTATTTCTTGGTGAATAATTCCTTACATAACTACTTAACATTTCACACCCAGTGTCTCTATAACCATAACACTCCCAATAACACACACAGCCACAAAGGCTGGGCAAAGTGTAAGCTTTCTAAATCCGAAGGCTGCATGTGTAAATCTAATCTCATTCACTAGGAGATTGCAGTGGCCTAGTGCTCAGTCAGAGCACTTTATGGCTCCATATGCTTTTTCACTTCCCATTTATTCAGTTGGAGCTGCAGTACTCTCCAGAGGAAGTCACAACCCTGCAGGCCCAGTCTCTACCTTTCATCTGATTTATACTATAACTCGGCCCAAACAAACACACATGATTTCCAAGGACAAGTATTGGATCATAGAGAGAGAGAGAGAGAGGCTGAGAAAGACAGAGGAAGAGAGAGAGACTGTACAAGTTCACAGAGGTAAATCAATAGAGGAGAGGACAGGAGAAGGTTAAGTCTAAACGAAACAGTAGATTTGGACTGAATCAAGTAGCACAAGACTCGGAGCATGCTGACTCCTTAAAGCTGCAAAGTGTCAGCTTTAGATGCTTAAAATATTTTCTTCCATCCCAGTTTAGTGTGAAGGGACAACAAAACGTCAGTCAATTGTAAAGTTCATATAAACCAAAAAGTTACACAATGCAAAACTATAGATGTCGTCCACATGTTTTAACCTATGCCTACTCCTATTAATGGACGGATGGACGGATGGATGGATTGGTAGGTTGGTAGGCAGATAGGTAGGTAGGTAGATATCACCTCCTCTCACACACGAAAATACAAAGTAAAACACTCAAGTATCTCCACATAACCCTATCCTGACACATTGATGGATGTCAAGGATGCAGAACCTCTCCCAGTAAGACCATTAGTGGAGTGAAGTGATGTCCAAAGCACCAGTGCGTGACCGGGCCAGCCAGTGGAGTGCCTTTATAAATGAGTCTCTACTGAGAGCTCTGGCTGGACACCTCAGAGGAAGAGGAGAGGAATACTCGCTTTGGCTCTAGAAAATGCCAAACACATAGCAACGAGTGTGATGCATCAAATACATATTTTAAAAAATAATCGTTAACCTAGAAGCGGTCAGTGCCAGTGCCTGTCATTAACAGAAAATCAAAAGTCAAGGATCTAGGTCAAGAATCTAACTATTGTATTACAAGAGTGTGCTCAACCTCTGGCTTCTTGGTAGAATTTCCTTTCCACTAGTGACACCAAACGCAATTGGAAAAATAATTACTTTTTCCAAATGAGTTTCCCAAACATTTCCAGTCCGCCACATGTAGTCCCATCACCAATTACTGAACCAGGTTTTTCAAACCTGAAATGTAGAGGTCCTCTTTATCTTCAGTTCTTCTCACACATTCTTTATTGTTTTCACACCTCCATTTGCTGTTGTTTCCAAGGAGTGCTGCAGGGATGACATATTTTTGAAGGCCAAGCCAGAAGTTAGCGTTACTTTGGTTCCCTAGACATAAACCTATTGGCTTATTGCATACTTTTAAAAATTTTAGAGTGAAATTACAGTATATTCCTGGTTAATAATTACTTTTACAATAATTTCACAGTGGGACTTATCTTGTACCTAACTGTGCAGAAATGTCTTGTAAATAAACAACATCTCTCTGTTTCTACAGTGCATATGTTCCCAGCATGCAATAAAGCATGAAGAGATAACATCTTTCTGAATTATTTTTCTATTATGCAGATATTCTTTCTTAAGTTGGGAAAAATGCTAACTTGTTTCTGGGTTTTAGAATTAGAACTCATTCTTGCTGCATTTTCTTCTCCTACCTGTCCATAAAAGTAAGTCTCTCTTAAAGTGGTCATCAGATGCAAAATTCACTTTTACATGTTGTTTGAACATAAATGTGTGTTGGCAGTGTTTGTACACATCCACCCAATAATGATAAGACTATACCCAGTGTTTGTTTTTTTAAATCCCCATAAATAATATCCCCTTTCTCAGATCAAGCTGTTCTCGGCTTCTTGGCTGGTGACGTCACACAGACCCAGGCTCCTCCCAGTCCACCATTGTTTCGATGCAGAATGTCTCCTAAGCGATTGAGGTGTTTTGTTGTTGGATGTAATAATGAACATAGCAGACGTCATTTTCTCCTGAAATCTGAGCCGCTGAAGACCCAGAAGATTACCTTTGTTTTTGAAGATAATGCGGCCTCGATTTGCCCAAATGTGTCTATGTTCACGAAAATCATTCATGATCCAGCTTCACCTACAAAAGGAGTGAGTATATGTTTTTTTTTTTTTTTTACGAATCTTTAAAAATCACTTTTCCTAATAACGTGCCATGAGAATGCCTCATCACCTAACAGAGTGGGTGGGGTCAGCAGAGCTCATTAACATTTGTTAGCATCATTAGCATCTGTTTTTCACGAGGTAAAAAGGGTGTTGTTTTACAAATAATTTTATAATAAAAAATTATTTAATAAATAAATAAAATATATTTAATAAAAAATATAATTCTGTAACATACTTTGGATAATTTTTAACCAAAGTATGTTACAGACTTTTCATTAAGATCCTAAAGAATCATATCAACTTGTGGAAAATGGGCATCCGATGACTCCTTTAAGAAATTCAATCTATAAATCTGCACATTAAATACAGCCCTAAAATATATTTTAGCATTGAAAAGAAAGATACAAACCAAATAATATTTTCCTGTACCACGTGAGGCACAACCTAATATAAAAAACAGAGTACAGTGTGTTCTTTCCAAGGTAACAAAACCAAAGTCAAGATATATTTTGTTCTATTTCCCTATTCTAGGTCTAACAAATGAATCAAATGACAGATTTATAGATGCTGCGATAAACTTGATCTAGTTTTTGCTATAAACAAAAAAATATTTTACATGATGCCAGCAGCTGCAAACTGACATTGAGCATAATTCTACCTTCTACGAGGTCATTGTTAGTCTTTATGCTTCTTAGGATCCAGATACTATGATTCTGGCCTGGATGTAGACGTGGGGTTTCCCTGCAGGGGTTGGAAGTGACGCGGTCTTTTGGAAAGCTCTGCTGGGGCGCTTTGACAAATGGACTGTCTGATGAGCGCTGCGTTCAGGGAGCAGGACCCTGTGCTCACGCCTCGTTTACCTGCCGCTACGCTCACTCGCTCATCCTGGTTCTTAGACACATGGACACACACACACTTTCTCTAGCAGCGACCCAGTTGTTGCCAAGATGTGAAAGTCAGGGAAGTCAGTGTGTACCACGATAGATCAAAATGTGGCGACAGCGACTTTGTCGCCCTGCATTGCAGTTTGGTTTTGGCTCTGTGTTACGTCCAGACTTTTGAATGGAACATTACATAACTGACTTCAATATACAATTATGCCCATATATATATTTGGATACAGGCACAATTTGTTTTTTAAATTATTTTATCTGTTGACCAAAGTCTGTGTTGTCTGTTGGCTCTCTTAAACTTATAGTGAAATCAGAAGAGTGAAAGCGAAAGCTGATTTGACAATTTAAAGTACGTAAAAAGCCAAATAAATGTGAAAGGTGGCCTACATTTGCACCTCCCACCCGCTCGCAGCTCATTATTTCACTGACGAGATTTATACTGTTACATCTTTTCAATCCAATCACAGTCTCGTTTCGACGGGACTCCTCAACCGCACTGCCATGAACGTTGACAACTGCAACAGTCGTCTCGACAGATCCGTAGGTGTGTAAACAACCTCGGTGCGCATGTGTGTTTGGGACTGTGACAAATTCCCAAACATGTCTCTGGCGACTTCCCGCTGCTTTGGTGTCAGCCAAACACGTCAGACACAGACGCAGGGCCCCGTGGGACGGGCACAGAACAAGATGTCGCCTGTCAAGCGGGGAACATTTGAAAATAAATAACATCAGTGATGATTTGGGTTTACTTGTCACCGACGAGCTGGTGTTTTTGAGGAGTGATGCCGCCGCAGATCCTCTGGGAGAAGCAATCGCTCTTTTCCAGACCGAAATCTCCAAACAGATGTGCCTGATTTCCATTGCAGATCTCGCCGCATAAATCCACATGAGGATTTCAATATTGGTCTTAACAAGCAGATGACAGCAAGCAAGGGGGTGATCATTCATAATTGGAGATTGGAGGAGAAAAACAAACAAACAAATAAAACGAAGGGGAAAAAAAACCACGATGCTACTGGATTAAGTAGCTCTGAATATAACAGGAATGCTAAATCTAGTTAAGAGCTTAGTTGATGCACAATGGCTTGTTTTTCACCAGGTCTGTTGATGGACCTCATGAATATTAATAAGCAATTCCCCAGGAAACAAAAGGTTTGTGATTTTGTATGCAAGCTTATTGAGAGCTAATTGTTCTTGGTTTACCAACAGTTAGAGCTTAAATTGTGGCACAGTAAAGAGGTTTTAGATAATGACTACTACAGTGGATTACCAATTAGAAAGCAGCTGGGGCAAAAAAAAAACAAAAAAAAAAGATTAAACTAAAACAAGTGCCGAGCCTGCCGGCCAATATTTTTATACACAACCATTGCTAGGATGTTATCGTGTTTCTACAAGTCTTTTTCAACTCATAACATTTCTAGGTTTAAGAGCCAGAGACTGGAAGCAATATTATATATGTATATATAAAAAACATACCATAATCCACAACCAAGGATGCAGTTTGTGTAAGAATGTTCAGTAGATCTTATTTTTGATGATGCATATTCCATCCATCTACACAACGTTAAATCAAATTTACCTGAGTAATATGGTATCACCACTTTATTTAAATGCATTCATTCGACAGACACTTTTAACTGAAGTGACAATGCACTGCAAGTAACGATCCAGTGCACAATTACACAATTAAAAAAATGCAATCAAATCCAAGACAAAATAAAATCCCGTCCTACTTCACTTCAATTCCCAGCAAACACATGGACTGATAAGGTGCATAAACTAATGTTGCTTTTTGTTTAAAAGTGTCCACCAAATGTATACACCTAAATTCAGTTTTTTTATTGCACAGACTGGTACTCTTAAGACTAATTCACAAACATTATATAACTGTATACCTGTGTGTCTGGCAACGATTGCAGTATTTCAGAGTGCAGAGGTCTGCTTGTAACAATAGCAATCATCTCCAGGAGCTTAAGGAGAAGCAGCTGCTGAGAGCAGTCAATTAGAGGTTAGGAGCAGGAGAAATGCACAAGTAATTCACATGAATCTCCCTGCCTCAGCTCCATCCAGAGAGTACATATCATAAAGCTCTTCTGGCAATGGGGTAAAGTCAACCTGCTCCAAGTATGCAGCAGAGATTTGACGACTTCTGGGAGACTCCATAAGTCATCCACACAATGGCTGCTTCTTGGAAGTGGAAACACACCTTGTACATACAGTACAGGGAATAATAAAGCAGATGGAGAGATGACGTGGAGAAGCGCTGGCGTGTTTTAGTTCTGTGGTCAAGGCCGAGGCGTGGTTAAATGATTATCTGACTCTGCTTCCTGTCTCTGTATAGGATAGTGGGTTATTAATGAAAGAATTCAAGTAAGATAAAAGGTTTAAGATAAAGGCTATCCTCTTTTTCATTAAATGTTAATCTCTTTAAACCATCAAAAGAAGAGCTCCACCAATATTTGTTTAACTCATACTACCAACACATGAACTTGGACACTAGGATATAACAATTTTATACTCCCTTAACCTAACAAAACATCCTTTAACCCTCTAAATCTAAATCATGATGCCATTGAAAAGTTGAAAAGATTTTCGATTGTTACGATTTTTATTCTTTTTGAAAAATGTCTCTTATGCTTACCAAGTCTGTATTTACTTGATAAAAAACAGAGTAAAATAGTAATATTGTGAAATATGTTGTAGTGGTAGTGTAGTGTTGTATGTCACATGATCCTTCATTAAATCGATGGATGATGGACGGATGGATGGATGGATAAATCGATAGATAGATAGATACAAAGCTAAATAAGAAAGTCTGAATAAAGATCTTGTATCCTGAACTGTCTGTTCCTTCAGGGTTGAAGCAGAAGCGAAGGCTGTTGAGATCAAAGTGAAACATGGTTAAATGGGCCCTTAAAGCAAGGGCCAGGACAAAACGAGATCAGATCATTTTTGATTGGTCTCTCAGGTCTCAGGGTTTGAGCCTGGTTCAGAATAATGATTTTAGCTCTGGGTTAATGAAGCTCATTCACCCCTACCATTGTGACAGCTTACCACAGCCTTAATAAAATAATCATCCCCTTCACCTAATTAAACCAAAATAATCTCACCCACCCGCTGACCCTGACAACCCCCTAACCCCTCGTTTGGGGAATTTGGGAAATGGCGAGATCCTTCACACGTTCTTTTTTTCCTTCACTCTTAGATGAATGCAGTAATAATACGATTATCTGAAGCAGTCCTGCTGGCTATAAAACACAGGATTTTAAAATGGCTCGATTCATTGAGCATCCCCAGCCACCTTCGCAAGCGTGCGGCTTGGGGAGTAATTGACTCTGGTTTGGTATCACATGCTCATTGCTAATTCGGAGGCCTGTCTTATCATATTACCAGTGAGAATAAGGGGCCTCCCAAAATCCACCCCCTCTTTTTCCTTTAAGGTTACATTGCAACAAAATAGCTAAAGCAGTCATTATTAATGAAGGTACGGAAGAATTCATTTCTTATTTATGAGAAGCTAACCAACTGGCAAGGCTTCCGACGGCCCTATTAATGATCTTTAGTGAGCCTCGGGCGGATTCTGCTCTCCCAAATCCACTGTTTTTTTTCTCCTTCCCACTCCGTTCTTCCTCTTGGTCCATCTCTGATCAACCCCCTCACCAGCACACGGAGGGAGGTGATAATTTATATGGAGGATTTAGACATAACGCTGAGGGTGGAGGGATGGGACTCGAGGGAAAGGAGCGTTGATCAGGCTCAGCACCGGTGGAGAGAGCCAGACAAATAACAAATGACAGGTCTGTGATTAAATCAAAGCTGCAGCCGTAAGTGTTGAAGTATCGGCCTGTCACTAGCAATCTAGAGCTGGTTACGCCGCTTTCCCCATCTCTACAGCCTTGTTCACTCTGTCTTTACCCATAATGCACCTCTATTGTGCATGCATCTCTGTCACACAGCAGTTAATTTGAAGGGAATCTTTTACGGTACTTCAAAAATACATATGTTAGTATATCTGAAGACAAACAACAAATCCTAACCCTTACATACCCCAATAAATAATGATGCCAAAACAAAAATGTAGTCTATTCTTCTGAGATGATGTATAACTGCTAGTTATGTAATACATATCAGTAAAATATAATTTCAAAGGAACAGAATAATTTAAGAAACAAAAACTATTTGCCTATAAATATTACATATCAGAACTCCTAAGCATATGGTATTGCAATACCTATGCAAATAACTAGAGTGATGCTAGGTTTTGTAAAGGAAAGCACTACTCACAAAAAGTCAATAAAGAAAAGAAAATAATCTAGTTGTAGCAGTAGTATTGTACAGCTCTTAACATTTTCTTGATGCGATGTCTTTGTCCATTACCGAATACGCATTATTGCGATATGGCTAGTGCATTTGCAATGTCCATTATGAGATGTTTTACAATTACGTACATTAGCAAATAGAAAATAAATAAATAAATAAACATAACCTTCAAAAATCAAATGACAATTTTGCACATATTTCATAGAGTGCACATACTCCAGTACAGAGAACAGTAGAAATCGTAATCATATTGATGGGAAGTAGTAGCAATTTACAAAATGAAATGAAATGAAATCGTGTGCTTGCTGGGGGAAAACAGTGGCATCAGCCAAATATCTCAATATCCAACTTCTCATTTCATTGAAGGCCACAGAGTGAATTCAGAATAAGACATTTTCTTTATGCACACAGTCCAGGGTTTCTCATGCGACCATAATACCCTAAAGGCCCAGAGGCTTATATGTCCTCTACACTGAGCCACCACAAGCTGGGACGGCCACACAACAGGGAGATTGTCTGTAGCTCCAGATATACATCAATACCAGTGGCTCACAGCCAGACTGAGCATATCTCAAAGAATCTGAGATGGCGCCCTGGGTAAACGGCATTGCGTTTGGTATAGCACACAATAAAGGCCATTATGTAAGGCCTTTCTCTGCTACTACACCAAATTCATTATAAAGTCTATTTTATTCAAATACTGTACCTTTACCTCTAATATAACCATACTGTAAGCCCTGCTCAAAAGCATTGTGTTTTTTCCTCCAGAAATGCTTAAAAAATAGGCACATTACAATTTGTATAATTGGGTTGTAGCAAGAACCTTGCAACATTAAAGTGAATTGGCCAATTACTCCCCAAAATGTTGTAGCACTGTTAAACATGTGTCAGGGATTGTAATTCCAGCCTACTTTATTTCAAAGTTAAAACGCTCTTGCGACAGAACATTATGCCACAGATAAAAGGTTAAAAGACTTTTACACCCTCTTAAGAGAGTGGCTAGAATTCCTAAATTCTAAACTAATGATAACCAAGGTCTTTCTATTCTTCTAAAAAGTCTGAGAATTGAAAAGCTCAGAACATATTTTCCAGCATGGTTTTTCTTTAACTCTTTAAGTAGATAACCCCCCTAAACATATATATAATATAGGAACCAAAGTAAAGTGGTTTTAATTTATACATTACAGAATCAACTTGACTACATCAGGCTACTGCAAAAAAATCTAATTTTCTCATTTGGAGATCTAGATATGCACTGTATTACTTCCATCCTTTGTCTGAAATCTGTAATTGCATACATCTCTGCTATATAATACTGTAGGTGAAAAACTGTATTTGACAGAAGTAGTACTCAGATGACCAGATGATTCTGAAGCGTGCATATGAATAACATAGGACCAATTGTGCATATGAATAACATGCCAAAACAACGCAGTGTAGGACCATATTTAATTATTGACAGGAATAATATAAGGCTGAGAGAGATAAATCTACCCTGGTTTAAGTCTATGTTGGGAAAACGTTGTGTAATAAGTGATGGGAAATCTAGTCAATGGCAGATAAAGAGTTACCATTATTGTTGCAATTTCATTTGGTGCCGCTATTGACACAAATGAAGCATTCAGCTTTAAGGAAAGATGCTGGGGTTATGCATGCATCACAAACCAGTCACAAGCCAGTCCTGAAAAGCTGACACATACGAGACAGGGACACAAACTTTAGACACAACAGCCTTTACAGTTTCAAAAGGGTCACCAGCGCACAATCCTCCTGCCTGCCAGACTCCATCAAAGCATTTTACAAGAAAGCACTCTGTGTTCTTACTATTAACCCTGAGGCATGATGGGGGGTCACGCTTAACAAGGAGAGACACTGTTCCAGGAACATCTAATATTTACAGCCGGGGTAATAACCAGGCCGGTGGAGAGAAATAAAGAGGAGAATCTCGACTGTACAGAAAGACAATGGATGCTTACGGTGGATGTGTGCAGCAGAGAGGAAGTGACCTTATGAAACAATCTGTCTGAATTGCAGTTGCACACGGTAATGTTATGGGTCCCTGAACTGGAAAAAAAGATTTAAAAGACATTTAAACCTGATGGACCAGAGAGAACACACTCAAAGGTGATTTTAAATGCAATAACATGGACTGTGCAGCTGTCATTACTTATGTGTCCTTTTCTACCCTTAACATTACATAAAAACTGCTCTAATAATGGATCACCACAACATAAAAAAAAAAAAAAAAAATTATATGTGTAAGATATCTTATGTGTAAGAACGAGCCATATTCTATTCTATTCTATTCTATTCTATTCTATTCTCTAACAAAAGCATTACCATGCATTATTTTGAAGTATTATAAATTACTAACATATGAGAACAATATGACCTTTTTATTTTTTTTAGATGCAGCCTTGGTGAGCACAATACCTCTGTTAAAGAAAAAGTAATATCAAAAGTCCTTTATAGAAATACTTTAATCTCGAGCCTATTATTTTTAGCTTGTTTTCGTTTAAAAATTGTGGTCCATTAAATTACATATTACTTGTTGTTGCTGACATGATACAGTACATAGCTGAATCCAAGCTCTCACAATCGGTCATGTTAATATGCTCGTTTCATTCCATCATGTATGTTTTCATCACGGGAGTCCTTTTTTTTTGTGTGACACATTTCACTGTGTCCTGTGGTGGAAAATTATTCTGCATTCATCTTTCCTGTTCCTCTTGAGGTTGTGGTGCTAATGCTTTCCCTGCTCTTCGCCTGCACTTCCTAAAAGTGCACAGATCCAACGAGTCATCATCAAGTACTGCATTAGTTCTGAGTGCACTCTGAGCTTCATCTCAGTTTCATTCACTCATTTTCTTTCCTAGCTCACTCGCTAACACACAAACCTGATAAATAACTCATGTTATAGCCCTCAAAAATCTCTCCAATTTCCCCATCTCCATTCATTTCACAGTTGCAGAGGCCTTCATGTGTCCTGGGCTTCAGACACTCTCTGCTTTGGGAACTAACGGTCCCCATTTGGGCTCCACATGAAGGTACAGTAATATGGAGGAGAAAACAGGAGGGAGGAAATTATTGGAGAATTCCAGTCCTGGTGGGCTTTAAACAAAACAAAAAAAAAAAACTTCATTCCCTCATTTCTAGCCTTAGTAGAAAAAAAAGGATGTTTAAAATAGAAAAAGTGCAAAATGAAAAGAAGGCATCAGTGCACGTCACTCTCAAATTATAACACATCCAATAACTCAATCCTTTCTCATTAGTCCATTAAGCTGTCGGCAGTAAACAGAACGAGGGGATGGATTTTGAAAAATGAAGAGACAAATTGTCAGCCATTATTGGATGTGCTGTCAGCCATAACAGCACTTATTGATGATGATCTGGCTGAGCTGGCTTAAGCGATATGAAAGAATAAACATCAATGTTCAGCAATAGTCAGGGATTACAATATTAAAGCAGATTTCCAATGAGACATAAACACACTACACTGACCCTAAAGGTGCACTAAAGTAATTAGTACTCATTTCTGCCCTAAGGTCGTCTACGATTAGTAGTTGACTGATATATCACCAAGGCTGAAAAATCGGCCGATATTTCGCATTTTTCAGATATCAGCAGATAAGTTTTTGTGCTTTGCTGATATTTTCAACGCAGGACTTTTATTTTGAAGGCACTAAGAGTGGTAGTGCCTGAACACACAGTGCTCTCCCCTCTTGTTTACTGTCGTTATTAACAGTTCTGTCTAAAACAGATAGAAGTCTGTCTAATAATCAAACAGAATGGTTAAACAAAGGAATTCATGTATAAAAAAGTATTATAACGATTGCTTTTATATTATTAGTAAGTGTGCATATGATCACGTGTTCTCTGTATGACGGTCGGTCAATGTGAATTGAATGCTTCAAACTCATGATTTTAAGTTATGCTAAGATTTATGCATTTGCCCACTGTCATATTCATGTCATTTTTCGCTGTGTGGAAAATTAGTGTTACCCTGGCATTACTTGAAAAATATTATTCCCAATGCACACAAACGTCCCAGACTACTGAGTGCCTTTTTAGTTACAGTGTTTACTTTCTTTTAAATTATATTTTTTATTAAATATTTATGGATTTGTGAAAAATCTGTCATCTAAAGTATGAATGTTTATTTTACACATGCATTTTTTAATCCATTGTCAAATGATTTCAAATTTCTTAAATATTAATAAAAACATGATAATAATTGTATTTGCTTCATTTCCAAGATATCGGCAGTCCAGAACAAAAAACAAAACAAAAAACAATATCGGTCGACCACTATTTACGATAACTGGAAAACGCATATGTACTCTATAATATAATATATATAATTAACAAGATAAATGCATTTTATCAACTAAACAAATTATCACAATAATACACATATCTGATTTTTATGTTATTTGCTACAGACTACAGACATTCAAGTTTATATTCTCTCATATTCTGTCTTGAGTTTAATATTCAATTAAATGATTGAATTAAAACAGCAGAAAGTAGTATGATATATACTTCATTTTCAAAAGTTTTCAAAGAGCTATTCGTCTCTTATATGTAAAACCTCTTTAAATTGTAATTGGAAAACGTTGAATTAAAACTAAAGTATCCATAAAATGTCCTTTTTTCCTTTATGGAGACACATATGTGTCCTTGTTTTCAGACACTCAGGATAAAAACATGAATGCAGTCATTTCTACATTTGTTGGTGCCACACTGGACTCATTCAGCTTAAGCATTGACAAATAAAAACAAAGAGGATATTTACACCTAGTGAAAATGCATACGCTTTCTCTCTGCTTGAGCCATGTGTCTAATTTAGTCTCTGATCATTCCTGCCAGTACAGTATCTGATTAATCATCGTAGCTCGTCGCTTCACTTTAGGAAGGGCTGGCAACTAATGGAATCACGCAGGAATTAAGTTGTTGAGGAGCTAAACATTGCTGCTTGGCTCATCATAACAAGCCTGAAAAACGAGACGCTCCTCAACAAAACATCCCCTGCTCCATCCTGCTGCTCTTCTCCAAAACCAAGCCAACAACAGCTTTCATCCGAGACACTCAAAAAGCCCAAGTGAAAAGCCTAAGAAGAAGAAAAAAAATAGTTGGACACCAGGATTGAGGATTCAAGGCCTGTGGGAAGGAAAGAAGGAGACTGGAGGGAGGTGGACAGGAGTGTGGGATGGGCTTAACAAGCAGGGATCTCGTAGATTTAAAGGCACTGCTAAAAATTTATGGAAGCGTGTTTGGACAGAGGCCATAGCGAACAGCTTGGCCAGCTGAGCGTCAGTGCAGCGGGACGCCTAATAAGCCCCGCGCAATTTTTCACCCCATATTTTATCAATAAAAAAGCAGTTAAAAAACCCCACTGCAGACGCAGCTCTGTGCCGTCCACCATCTGGAGCCGCCTTTCATTCTCTAATCCTGCCGTCATTAAAACGTTTCTTGGCAGTTTGTGGCTCATTCCCCGTGTGCAGATGTGGAGCGAATCTTCAGATGCTCTCCTGATCAAAGAGCTCTCACGTCTATACGCCAGACAGAGAAAACTTACCGCCTTCTGGCTACCGCAGGCCAAGCTGGAGTTACCGCAAACATTATTTATTAATTTACAAAGTTATTTATTCATCCCTGCACTCCCACATGAGCACAGGTCAGTGCAACTCTGCTTCTGTAGGCCATAACTGTGTTCTTTCATTACGTGTTCTGTGATTCAGTCACACCGTTCCAAAACCAGGGCCCCTGGATCCACATTTGGCAGAACTGCACTCATTTATATGTCACCCTTTGACAGTAGAGCCTTGAACTGCAGTTACACAATCCAGAATAAGTACTCGTAACTCGACAGAAAAGTGACTAAAATACACGCCAAGAATCAGTTTTACACAATAACAGCATTTCAGTCGACACATTTGTTTTTAAATCCTTTTCTTTTTCACAAAAATACAGTAAAATCATTAATACTGTAATTTAGTATAACATTTATTTACTCCAGTCCTCAGTGTCACAGATATGGTTTTAACATGATCATTTGATGCTCAGGAATCATTTTAAATAAATGTTTTCTGAAGGAAAAGTGTTTCTTTCTGAAGAAAGAAGGAAAGTACTATTTAAAACATATTGGTAATACTGTGCTGAAAGACATTCACAACTTTTTTCCCCCTCAGTTAAGAATTGCCACACTTCTACCATAAGTCTAAATGTTAACCAAATATTGTTGTTTGTCAAAAGCCTTCCAGCATAAACCAGTAAAACAATGACAAGTCAGACTGAAGCCATCTGTTCAGATTTTAAGCTATTACTGTCACAAAATGTTTTTGTTTGAATGTTCTTTCCCGAAAATCAGTTTGCGCTATTCTAGCATGTTTCTCTCAATACCCTCAAAATGGGTTTTAAACAATTATACGATGCGAGTGCCTGGCCAACACTGCCAGTGTGTGCTCTTGAATTGATCTGGCTCTAACTAACTACAGTACTCAAGATAGTGATCATTTTCTTTTAAACGTCTGCACATTTAAATCAAAAGTGTACTTAAGCAAATCTGTGTTCAGCAATGAGTTGACATTAAAATAACAATAAAAGAAAATATTAATGCAAATAGCTGCTACACTCTAATCCACAAAAAAACCTTACTTTTAATTAACGATTATTAGTATGATTAATCAACGAATCGTAGATTATTTCACTGATTAATCTTAAATCCACTTTGATTATTCATCTTTTGCAATTAGTTAAAATATTAAGTTATACATATTCTAACAAATAAATAAAGGTAATCACTTCAGCTTTTGAAAATCATATGCAATTACAATTATTATACAATTAATTTATACAAATAAATGTATTTGGCACAAAATGAGATGATGCCATTCATTATTTAGTTAGCCGTGAAAAAGTCACTCAATGAAAACATTGTGCCTGACATCTCCTTTTGTATGGAAACAAAATAGAGGTAAGTGATGAGATTCATTATTTTTGGATAAACTATAAACTGCAAACCAAACTATCACTTTAATTAAATAATATTTATAAAAGAAAATCAGGTTGTAATTCTAAATGAAAGCGACGCTGACTCTGGCTTTTTCATGTTTAATACTGTAAAGTTACTTGATTTAAGGCTATTGCATAAAGTACTATATAAATACAAGTTACGTGACTTCACTGGAGTACCGAACTGCAGAGCTTGTGCAAACATCCACATCACTGTTATCAGATGTGTTTAAAACTTCAGATTTCACTTCGCGGTCAGTTTTAATTGTGTTTATTTCGTTATTGAGAGGAAAGCGTGCAGCATATACATTTTACATTTATTCATTTAGCAGATGCTTTTATCCAAAGCGACTTACAAATGAGGACAGTGGAAGCAATCAAAAACAACAAAAAGAGTAATGACATATGTGCTATAACAAGTCTCAGTTAGGTTAACACAGTTCATGTAGCATGGGCTTTTAAATACTATAATAAATAAAAAGAAAACAAAAGAATAGAGCAAGCTAGTGTTAGAGGTCTTTACACACACACAAACACACACACACACACATATAATTGCATAATAAATGAAAATAAAATAGAATACAAAAAGATTAGAAAGGTAGTAAGATTTTTTTTTTAAGAATAGAATTAGAATAGTGAGTGTTAAAGTTAGAGAGTCAAATAAAGATGGAAGAGATGTGTTTTAAGCTGATTCTTGAAGATGGCTAAGGACTCAGCTGCTCGGAATTTAGTTGGGGAATTCATTCCACCAGGAGGAACATTTCATTTAAAAGTCCGTAAAAGTGACTTTGTGCTTCTTTGGGATGGCACAATCAAGCGACGTTCCCTTGCAGAACGCAATTCAAAAAAGGGCACATAAGTCTGAAGTAACAAATTTAGGTAAATGGGTGCAGAGCCAGTGGTATTTAGCATATGTTTACATAATCATCCAAATGCCACTCAGCAGCTTCAGGGGTCGGTTCTGCTGCCTTTGCTCTGAAGGGATGTCTTCTTCTCTTGAATTGCATCAGGAGAGACGAATTACAGTCTTGTGCTACAGCGCCACACTGGTCAAACCACGTTATTGCAGTCTCTTACATTAAGGTCATATGAGATCAAACGAATAATCAACTCGAAATTTATGTCGACTAATGTTGACTAATCATTTCAGCCCTAATATGCTGAGGACCTTACACATGTTTCTATCCATCTGAGCTTTCTCTAGCATGTAAAATGTCTATTTCACCCTAATAGAAAAACAAAAATATAACACAATACTGTTTACTACTATTTTTGTAGAGGGGAGTATTGTGACGACGGCATTTTTATGTCAGTACAAACTGACAGAGCTCGCACTGGATTGCAATTTGGCATCACCTTATGGGGCATCAGGGTTGATGGTGGGCGTTGATGGAGCTCCCCTAAAGCTACTGACACACATCACACTCATTTGGCAGCCATCCCTCCATCCATGGGCTTGCATATTCCGGCTGTCAAGGCCATGTGTTAGCTTTCCTACGATCCTCTGCCAGGCGTCTCCCAACGCCCCTCTACAGCAACACCACGGGTGCTCTGACTGTAGCAGGTTTGTGATAATGAAGTCAAATTAATTTAATCGAGGCCCCATCTAACCTATCTGTGCTGCCAGCAGGGAGGTGGGGTTAATGCCAGTCTGCTGCTGATTCCGCTCCAGAACAACCCTGTCAGAACTCATAAGAGTTAGCGCTCGCTGCTAAGCACGCTAAAGTGCACACGCTAGCTAGCATATGAAAGTAAATTACACAAATGAAGTTGCAGTATGTTAGGGGTCCTCTGAAGTATAATAAAAGCACAGTGAGACATGGGTTGCCTTAAGTTATAAAACAGCCCAGACTATAACAATGCCATTAAAAGCTGCTAAAAAAGGAAAATCTGGCGAATGAGCGCTAGCAACTAGCATCATTAGGACTTGCCTCCCTTTACCCCCTGTGCCTCAAAAGCCTCTATAAGGTTTTATGTGGGCCTCCCTGACAGAATAATTATCTTTTCCTGTAATCTTTCAAGGCCTGCAACCTTTTCCCCTCAGTGGAACGGATCAAAGCAGGCTCTATTATTTTCATGAGGAACTCAATCGCTGTATCCAAACTATAATTGAAAGCAGTCGGGCTTGTGTGTTTTGGTCGTCTTCTTCGAACGTTTGCTCTCTAGAGTGTTTCACTTTTTCTGCATACTTCATCAACATACCTGCGCATTTTGGTTTGAAATTTAACACAGTGGAGAGTGAGGATTGCACTGGAATCTATCTATCTATTGAAAAGACAAACTCCCCTTGTCAAGACCACAAACCCCACAGGGTTCTGAACTGAATTTAAATATCTACGAAACTCTTTGATACTTTCCATCGAAAGGCTCATCTCTCATGTGGTGCATTACAATCAATGACATGGGCTAACAGTCGCAGTGAGCCCTTCTGCGAGTTGCCTCTGATTGCCTGTGTCATTTCTTGGAAGAGAAGTGAAACCTCAGCTCATGTAAAACTTCTCCAGACAAGCCCTGGCTGGGACAAATCTTGGTTTTCAAGCTCCAGTTGGAATCACAAAGCACTGGCAACAAGCTGCGAGTAGTTAACGTCCGCCAATGTTTATTGAATAAGAGGCACTTAAGCATCATGTTTATGCACGATCTGTAATACTCCAGTCTGACACATGTGCACATACACATGCACCAAATGTTTTCTCAGCAGACAACATCTGCATCCAATATGGACTCGATTGTAATTTTATTACCGATGTGAAAAAATGTTTATAGGGTTTGGCTTGTTATTCACACACTGTTCCTAGCAAAAGCACTGGGTAGATTGCAATGACAATCGACCTTTAAAAGTAGACATTAAACATGCTCAGATTGCGGGAAACACCTGACTTTGATCAACAGTTTTGTTCAAAAAAGGAAAGCAGACACCTAGAATTACGACAGAAAACCACAGTAACAGAAACAAAGTATCCCAGAAACCATTGCTTATTATTCTGCCTGATGTTAGATTTGGGTTCATTTGGTTTGTTTGAGAGCAGCTTTCTGAATTTGAGAATGCAGCAACGAATTGCAGTCTGGTTGGATATTTGTTCTAGAAGGTTTCAGATGGACAGAATTGCACTAGCAATCACAGAGTGTACAAAATCACACTCATCCGCAGACTGTTCATAATTGCTGCTAACTAATCCTGTTTTCAGACAATACCTTGAGCATCCGTCCCAATCCAGCAATAATTCATGTCGTGATTATGTTTGGCCTCACTCAACTTCTCCTCAATGCCAGAATAAACAGACAAAATAAATAGCACTGTTTCACAAGTGTACGTCAAAGTGAATGTGTCCTTGCCAGCCATCTATGATGTATATTTGTGGAAACATCATTTAAATGGTGATGCTTTAATGAGTTTGGCGTCAAACTGCACAGGACATAATACTCTTTCATAGTCAAGTCAAAAACACGAACGCAGTTAAACATTCAGTAATTATACAATCACCTTCATGCCATTCCAAACCAGTATGCTGCTACTTTTTCCGTGGAACACACAAGGAGAAATTTGAAGAAAGTTAGCTCTTTTCCAAAAAAAAAAATTATACTGACCACATATGTCAAACTCAAAACAGTTCGAAAACCATAGTTAAAAAAAACACAAAAGTTGGCCATATGGCTTGGTGTGTCGTCTGAAGTCATACAATACCAGTATACGAAGAACAGACTTCATCAAAAACCAATTACCTATGGCATCAGTGATGTCAAACCTATGGCAATGCACAAAAAGATGGCAAGACAAACACAAATAAGATTTGACAGCTTACAAATGTGAATATTAGATTTGAACAACAATTTAAATTTCAGCCTGTTCATGAATAGCTATCAAATGGCTGGTAACACAGCTTGCTTTCATGGCATGGAAAAGAGCAGTATGAACATACTGTAAAACATCTCCATTTGTATTCTATGAAAGGATGAAAGAGTTTGAAATGACATGAAGTTGAATGACAGTCATTTTATTTTTGGGTGAACTGCTCCTCTAAGCCTTAAATGTTCCCATTTGAATGGCTTTTCTTGAAAATCGTTAAAAATTTGCTAAAAGGCCTTCGGTCTCCATCCATTCCAATATAAACTTGAAGATGATTAACATGAAAAAAAAGAGAGAAATCTTCAAATTCCACATTGGGTCAGATCTCCGCTTCCGTTCTCATGCTGCGTATAAGTAGCACCGCAAAATAGCGGTGGACCAGATGTAACTCCTGACATTCAAAGAAAATACATTCTCTCAAATCGAAGAAGAGAACATTGGAAACAGTCGTAACATAAATAAATTCGAAAGAAAACCGCTTCCATGCTTTAGCAGTTCAGAGAGAGGTAACATTATGATGCCATTAAGAGAAAGATGGAGAAACAGAATAAGAAAAACAGAGAGAGATATTATAGGAAAGCTAGGGAAAGATGTGAGGTGAAGAAAGCTAGAGAAGATTGAGAATGAAAGCCATGCTGGACAGAAGAAAAATGGCATCTCCATATTAAAGTGTGTGTCGAATGTGTCAGTTATAATTTCACGCCGCCCGCGGGGAAGAGAATTAAACCCGTCTGTGCCAGTGTGATCTCATTCACCCTCCGTTCCGACTGCATGCTGAATCCCAGGCTGATGGCGGAATATTGCAGGCAAATTGGTTTTAAATGAAAGCTAGCGTCCTAACCGGCATTCGGCCTCCCTCTCCTCAGCCCTTCCCCAGGTGCACTTAATCTAATTTCATTAAAGAGATGAGGAGCGATGATTGCTTGTGTCGAAACATTAAGCCGCTCCATCTTCACCTCCATAAAAAAACTATTAGAGGCCTGTCAGCAAGCCTGTGGGTGGCCTGTTTATGACTGAATATGAGAAAAGGAGAACGAGAGGAGAGAGAGAAAAGACAGCTAAGAAGGGTCTAGGGGTAGAGGGTACATTACACATCATTAGTTTCCTCAGATCGTCAAAATGATGCAGAGAGGAGCAAAGAAGGAAAACACTGCTAAAAAAGGGCACAGAAGCCATTTGTCAGGGAGAAAAAGAGGGATGCAGAGGTGCAGATATATATATATATCTCAGGTATGAGTGCAGACTAGTCTGAAAGCATGTGGGGCATATAAATGACAATGACTGCTGTTTACCAAGCATGTTCAAATTTAGCATGCTAACATACGTTAGCAACACAACTCACACATTAGCAAAAAGCCTACATGAAACAACTTTTTGCCATAAAATATGTTAAGTACTAGTTTAAGTTAAGTAGCATGTCAGCTTGCTTTTTGCTAACGTGTGAGTTGTGTTATGGATCAGCATGCTACATTTGAGAGTGTTGAGTAAACGGCATTAAAACTATGGTCATTGAAATGGTAGTATTATTTTTGTAGGTTACAGATTACAGGGGCCATGTCATTAGGTACTCAATGATATACGATAACATTCAGATCTCAAAAGCATGCTAGCATGACGTTTCCATGCAAGAGTCTAGGTAAAGGGTTCATAAAAACAGGTGGGGCTTAAACAGTGATAGCCCATCAAATTGGGGCAACCACAAAGATAAAAGCCAAGCCAATGTCATACTGAACAACATGATATTTGACAAGACAAATAGCTTGAATTGAGAGATATAGAAGGGTTAGGGTGTCAACAAAGACAGCAATGCTCGTCAGCTCTAAAGCTCTTCAGTTAAAGGGGAAAATGTCTGTATTTACCTGAAGTGGCTGCAATGGCTGGGTGTGTTATGTGACATGCTGTCACACGGATGTAACGGACAGAGAGGAATGAAGTAACAGAAATCTCTTTAAGCTGCCCAACAAAATAGACAGTTTTCAGTGTTCACCTGTCAGGTGAGATAGAATAACAGCTGACAGCTCTGTCCCCGAGTCATGCAACGGTGGAAATCTGTGACAATGCAACCACCGGACTGAATGGATCATGTTTTGATTCCAACGCCAATCCATAGCCAATCCGCATAGCCTATGCTTTTTGTGATGCACAATCTATGAAGCAGAAGCATTTGTATCAAAACCAATGCAACGTGTAAAACAATCTACACTATCATTCATAAGTTTTTTGTACTGAAAGAACTCGCTTATGCTCACCAAGGCTGCATTTATTTGATCAAAAACACAGTTTTTATATATCACTACAATATTGTGTAATATCAAAATAATTAAAAATGTAATTTATTACTGTAACGCTGAAGCTAAATCTCCAGTCCAGTCAAGAAATCATTGTAATATGCTCAATAGGTGCTCAAGAAATGCTGAAAACAAGTTTCTTTAATTAATAGAATGGTTAAAAGAACAGCATTTTTTTCTGTAATATATAACAATTTTTAAGTAATGTCTTTACTGTAAATTTTGTCAAAAATTGTGAGCGATGAATAAAACCAATCCAATTCAAACCAATGAAACTGATCTAATCCAAATTTAATCTAAACCGTTAGAATTTAGATTAGAATTTAGAACTTCCCACTTTCCAGAGAATATACTTGAAGTCAACATGAACTGCTGTTCTCAAGCAATTTGACTCGTGTAATGTAAAACAGGACAATCAATGAGAAAAATACTGAGCATCTGGAACTAACTGGACCATGAAAAGTAGACGTGACATACCAGAATGGAGTCAGACTAAATTTTATATATATTTCCTTGAGAAGCACCCACAAAACCAGCGGTCAGCCAATTAAAAAAAAAATCTATCTCCAGCTAGTTCTAAAACTTTTGGCCACAACTGCGTGTGTAATTTCAGCGATGGCTCTAACCCTCAGGTGGCATCATCTGTCATGCACCGCGTGAGCTGTTTTCTTTGAACAAGTCGTGATGTCTTTGTTAATAAGTGGACTCGATCTACACATGAAGCAATTTTATTCAAATCAGCCCAACTGATTATGCCCCTCCAGCGCACCTGCGGGCTGTTTTATAATGTAGTAATGTGTAAAAACGCCATGAGAGAGAATGTTCACGTTCTTCCTGCAACTGTTCAGAGGAGCTATTGTTCAGGGGAAGACACCTGTTACTATTCAACAGGAGGGAAAGATTAATGCTTTGGATTAGATTTAAATGTATACAATTAGAAATAACAGTGTTTATTCTTCTTTTTATGCAAAACGATTATGACAGAGTGATTTTTGAAGTGGTAAACGTGTTATCATCCTTGTGCTTTATGCTTCACAGGAAAACACATATGACACATATCACCTGTGCACCTGGACACAAACACCACAACAACCATGGGTCATTCTCTCAATGCCTTCACTTACAACTATTATCTCCAGTAGAAGAGACAAGACATCCTAATATGATGCTTTCTTCTGAAGGAACACAAACTCTCTGACTCTGAGCCTTGCAATTGCTTCCATATGTTTTCATGAATGTAAAGGGAAAGTCTGCTTCTGCATTTAACACGGACAGGATAACCCTTCATGTGCTACACACACACACACACACACACACACATGTATATATATATATATATAGGATTGGGTACTATTAAGCTTTACAATACATTAAAACATGGGAAAATAATCCAAAATTGACCTTGAAACCAAAGAGCAAGTAAAATCTTACAATATGTAGTTAACACTTAAATAATGCACATATATTACTGTCAAAATGTTTGCTTGTTATTAATGTGTACCTTAATAAAATACATTGTCTGAAAAATATTTTTAGCATATTTTAAATGTAATTTATTCATGTGATGCAAAGGTGAATTTACAACAGCCATAATTCCAGTCTTTAACATCACGATCCTTCAGAAATCTTTCAAATATGCTTTTTTGTGTGTGTGTGTTTGTGTGGGAAACATGGTGCTTTGAATTTCTGAATGAGCAGAAAATAAAAATGAGCAGCATTCATTTAGATAAATAAATTTGCACTTGCACTTGGCTCAACACAGAATTACTAAAATAAAAATGTATGTTGCATGCCTCAAACCTGGCCACATTTTCCTTCTACTTTCTCTGCCCTAGATCTGTTATGATCAGTTTGAATGCACTTAATCAAACACATAACTCGTGTCCAATAAAATGCATCCACATTATCGTCATCTAGAACACAACATGATTGAGAGAACGAGACCCACAGAGAAACAAAGAACATAAAGGGCCCTAAAATAAATGTGGAATACCCCAATTCTCTTTTCTCTGAAGCATACTAGTGGTAAAAGAATAGCAGTTCCTCTCTTCATCGTGTCAAATCCAAAGAGGTTTTCTCTTACCATCTGCCTCAATGAGGAGAGAGATAAAAGCCTATTGACTAGCGTGAGCTGCGGTTAATGCAAATTGCTGCTTGCTATCAATGTATTATTTATAGAGCGCGCCGGAGACGTTTTCCACTGAACTGGGAGCTTGGCTTACAGGAGATTAGTTATGCTATCACATTCATTTAGCAGGGAGTAATTGCTTAACTGCAGGGGAATTAACACGTGTTACACTTCCACTGGAGATACATGCTGTTTATATGGGTGACAGACATTACAGGGTTATCAATACAAAAAAAAAAGATAAACAAGCGCTAAAGGTGCCGGGAAAAACATTCCACCGGAAAAGATCTGGCAACCTCCAAACCGCTAACCAAATCTCGAAAGCATTCGTGACCAGAACACATTTGAATAACAAATTAGACATAATGGTATAATCTGAGGCCTATCTATCCATCACTGTGTGGCTGTAGCTGTTGTTTATATTGCAAAGAATATGCAAATGTAACACCTTGTGAGTAGCTTGCATGCATGCTATATATACACACACATCATATTAATAAAGAGAACCTGCAAGTTTAGATAAGACCATTTGTGTCTAACGTCCACTGACGAGATAACAAATCTAATTATAAACCAGAGACAACATTTTACTCGCACATCAAAACGGTCATGCAAATTCTATACACTTTTTCCACAGAAACATCTGCTTTGGTACATCCCGGACGAGCCCCCGACTGTTAAAATAAAATTATTAAAGCAATGGTGGAGATCCGATCTGGTTGGGCTGTTGTGAGCAGAGGCGCCGGGGGTATATATATATATATATATATATATATATATATATATATATATATATATATTAGTTTAACAGAAGTGAAATAGTGGGCTAAGCAGAAGTGGAGGAAGAGATAAAGTAGCAATATAAGGCAACAGTATTTCTCATGACCAGTGGGTAATATCTACATCCTAAAATACAAGAGGCACAGGATGTTCTAGAATCTCACACGCTTGATAGTGAATTTCATCCTGGTATCTCATTTAGAATCGATAATTCTAGTCTCATCACCATAATAGGTGGCAGAAGGTCAGAAAATGCACCTTTCAGAGACAGGACAAGGAAAACACTATGCTTTGCTATGCTAATGCTAATAAGAATAAGAATTACAGTTACTTCAGCTAATCAAAGCCACTTTTTCTTCACATTTACAAGGCGCTCGCCTCTTTAAGTGAAGTTCACAATAGTACTTCCTGCCTAGAATTAACTAGCACAAACATCAACACAGGTGTCTACTTTTCAAGTTCAAAGAACTTCAAAGTGGTTGAATTGACACGCCAAACACAATGACACCTCACAGAAAGCTTAAAACACTTCCGCAATAAGTGTACTTTCTCTCTATCACACTGCGTTTGGCTTTGTTTGCTTCGCTTTAATATGCAAATAAACAACAATCACAAGACCGGCAGCCGTTTTCTGTCATCTACTGTACACACATACACAGACTCAAACACACATGCAGACAGGAGACAGGCTTTTTATACCATAAACTCCAAAATCACTCTTACTCACTCCGCGGTGGGTTAGGTAAACACACAAACACTCATGAAAAGAAGTCTTACCTTGTCATCGATGTCACTCTCGCTGTCACACTGTAAGGAGAGAAGATATGAGAGAATTATTCATTCATTCTCCGACCTCATTATCGGTTCAGGTATGATTTTTACGGCTCCTCTTTTTTTCCTTCTTTCGGTGACACCTTTCAACAAAAACGGAGGTGATGAAGGGGATAAAGTGATACATTTGAAAGAGGCTGCCATGGTTCAAAACTGAGACACCATGAAATCCAACTTTTCCTTCGGTTTCCAGGAGCGGGTTTAAGAGTCGAGCGCCTTGACGGATCATAATAGATAGAAGGTTAAGGGGAAATTATTCGTATATGGATGAGATACTGACAAATTACTGGGGGTAAAAATATTCGCAAGCTTTGTGACAGCCAGCTGGTGCTGAACCAAAAACTTATACTTTGTGAAAATTATTTTGCATAATACTTAACACACGTAAATTAACATGTTTATGTTTGCAGAGTAGAAAATAATAATTTAAAATAATAATTTCCTCTTGCTTTGTACTATATACTTCAGAGAGGCAAAAAACTAAAAAAGTGCATTTAAAGAGTCTTGAAAGTTGCAAAAAAAAAACAAAAAAAAACAGCCTTGCATTCAACTTTAAAACATCAACAAAAAAAAAAAATCAAATGAGGATACACTGCCTCCCTCTCTCCATGTTACAAAATACCCTCTACAACTCTTAGCAGGCGCTGGAGTGTCGTATCCCTCCATAAATGTTTCATGCCGGGCCATTATTGCACACTCTTTCGCTTCTAGCCTTTCATTTGAACGAGTGGTGGAGGACATTTCGGGTCTCGCAGCATAAATGGACTGCAATTATGCATATGCAAATGAGCAATTACAAGCCATTTGCACTTAAAGGACTGATCACAACCACTCACTTTTGTTTTCTTCATGAGGATCTGAAGTTTGGGGTTTTTTCCCAACCGAAATTAGAATTTTCCATTCAACCTTTTTTAGTCTCCACTTAGAATATGATTGCTTGTTTACATCCGAGTTTGCACATATTCATTAATGAGAGATATTCACGAGTGTAGTCTACAGTTGAACAAGACTTTCCAACTCTATCCACAGTCGCAATACAAGAAATGCCGCTCAAACGTAAGTCACTTTCAAAACAAGCATCTTTCTGCTAGTCAGCTTAGCAAATGTTTGTGACCAACTTGAACCTCATGCAAAATCTCTCATCCTCATCAAAAACTCATGATCACATGTATTTATAATAAAATGACTGGATCGAACCTGTGAAATTCGTAAATCTAGCAGCATCTTAAGAAAGTACTACGTTACTTAAATACATTTTTTTTTTAAATATATATTAATAGCAACAGTTTGCAAGGAGTTTCCATTGGTTAACTATATTTGTTAACATGAGCGTAGTCAATTAAAAGTACTTCTAAAGCATCAAACTTGGTTAAAATAAAGTTAGTTAATATTTACTAATAAAAATAAAAAATTGCATTTGTTAAATTATTCAGTGCACCTGCACTAACATGACCTAATAGTGTAAAGTAGTATAAAAGCATTACATTCACAAAGACTATTAAATGTACAGTATTGCTCATGATTAAAGTTGGTTAGTGCATTAACAAATGAGTAAAGTGTTGGAAAATGTTACCGAATAAAGAACAATGGTTGGTTGAATGAATAAATTATAATCTGTCTGTGTCTGACTTCTGTCTATCGTGTTATTTAAACCAAGCAAACAAAAAAAGTAGAGGGATGACAGAGAAGAGGTAAGAACATCCCTGTCTTTGGCCATTGATGCCCATTATCTGTTTTAAATACGTTAGAAACAATAAAAGCATTAAGAGAACAGACACATGTTAACCTGTTTCTCAGTCTCCACTATTAATGACAGGTCCCGCTCAAACAAGCAGCTTTCTTGTGGCTTGATTTGTGTGTGTGTGTGTGTGTGTGTGTGTGTGTGTGCAGAGGCTACACTTAACCGTACAACCTCCCACACAGGGTTTCACCGCACACTTTCCAATAGCTCACACGGAAATAAAGATGCAGCCAGGAACAGGAAAACTCTGAGCGCTCTTAAATTCATTCAACTCAATGGAAATTCAACACTGTTCAGCAGCGTGCCTTTGTGTGTATAGATGTTTCATGTAGTTTTGTGCGAGTCTATGCTGTGGATTAGAGGCACCCATTCATTGAGACTGTCCTGTGCAGCACTGGCTAAACAAATCCTAACTGCTCAGCTCTACTTGTCACAAGTCATCCACTCTTGGGTCCACGGCATTAGCACAAACAAAGTGGCTTAGCCAACTGTCAATCATGTTCTTATTCAGGTGGGATTTTCTTGTTGGGCGATGTGGATGTCAAACAGTTCAAAGTCAACAGCTCTGAAACTCGTGGTTACATTTCTCCGCTCCAGTAAGTAACAAAAGCTGTGTTTGACTGTATCTGGCATAACAGCCATTGCGGCTAACATTCCACCCTGAATCTAATGATTACTAGTCTGCAAGATTTAAGATTGTGTGCATTTGAGTGTATAAGTATGTGGGTGTGAATATATATAAACTTTGAACGCACAAGACATGGGCACACCTACATCCTGTGCGGCAAAAAGAGGCCCAACTGAACCTAAAAGAGGGCTGGAACAGAAAAAGGAGGAGAGGAACAGGAGACAAACAGGAAGACATGGAGCGAAATCATTCAGAACAGAGTGCAAAAATAATTCTGAGAAACAAAACCATGTTTAGAGAGAGAAAGGCTAACAATTTTACGATTATTTCACTGTAACAGTTATATATAGTGATTTAATTGAACTGTTGATTAAATTAAAAAACTATAAATAGCAATATTGTGTGTATATCTACACTCTCTCTCTCTCTCTCTCTCTCTCTCTCTATATATATATATAAATACTGTACACATATAGCTACACATACACTATCGGTCAAAAGTTTGGGATCACTAAGACTTGTAATTGTTTTTTAAAGAAGTCTCTTATGCTCATCAAGGCTGAATTTATTTGATCAAAAAAAAAAAAAAAAAAAAAAACACCCCGGTAATCTCGCAAAATGTTATTACAATCTAAAATAATGGTTTCTATTTTATTATCCTTTAAAACATAATTTATTTCTGTAATGCAAAGCTGAATTTACATTAGCCATCAGCCATTACCCCAATATAAAGTGTCACATGATCCATCATAAATCATTCTAACATGATATATTATTAGAATTATCTATGTTGGAAACTGTTGTGCTACCAAATTTTTTTTTTTTTGGAATACATTTTTCAGGATTCATTTATACAAAATATATATTTTTCCTAACAATATAAATCTTTGCTATCACTTCTCAACAATTTAACACATCCTTGCTGAAAAAAGTTTTTCAAAATGTATAAAAAAATATATATATATCACAAAAATTACTGACCCCACATGTTTTAATTGTAGTGCATATTGTTAAAAAAGATGTATCTTTTAAATAAACACTCTTCTTTCTAACCTTTTACTTTTTATTCATCAAATAGTCCTGAAAAAAAGTATCACATGTTCCAAAAAATATTAAGCAGCACTACAGTTTCCAGCACTGATGCACTTATAATAAATCAGCATGTAAGAATGATTTCTGAAGGATCATTTGACACTGAACACTGGAGGAATGATGCTGAAAATTCAGCTTTGCATCACAGGAATGAATTCGATTTTGAAGTATATTAAAATAGATATACTTAAGATAAATTTTACATCATAATAATATTTCACAATATTTTATCAAATAAATGCAGTCTACTGAATTACCACAGTATTAAATTATAGTAGTATAGCAGGTTTTGTTTTATATATATATATATATATATATATATATATATATATATATATATATATAAAGTACTCTGTAGTATTAAGTACCATACATGAATTTTAGCACCCTAATTAAAGCCTACTGTGAATATGAAATTACGCTTGCAGCAAATAAAACTAAACTACACAAAACATAGATCTATAAATTGGACATACCTGCAGAAAGAACGACAAAAACTGCGATAAACACAGCAGAAAGAGGCAGAGTAGGAAAACATGAGAGATGGACACGGTGAACGATACAATAAAATGTGGTGTTATGTTTACATTGTACATTACAGAGTCTCCTGTCATCTCCCGTGAAGACGGTTTTGACATTTAAACAGCCTTCTTCACATTTGGTGAGTGCACTTTATTTACAGACTCCCTCGTGAACACCGCGGCACGTCCCCATCTGTGTGTGTGTGTGTGAGCGAGTGTGATTTATTCACAGCGAGTCTCGCTCTGGACCCCGTGGCTTGGGTCTTGGCCTGCCAACAGGTTTATATATTTCAGCTGAAATGGGAATGGGAGAAGAGATGCGGGGAACTGTCTAATATTTCAGAATATTTTCCTGGCAGCATTTTAATAGACACGCACACCAAGGGGGAGGGGAGACAATAAGCGTTGCGCATCCCGGAGCACATTAAAACCGACTGCCCAAATCAATAACACAGTTGCACCTGTCACATGCTGAGGAGATTGGGAATGAATTGGCCTTGGAGGGGCAGTGAGAAACTAGCCTGACGACAGCCATGCTGGCTCAACATCAGCGTCTGCCTGGGGATGTCTGGATGAATACTGATTCCAGCAGTCCAGGATGCCAGAGAGACCAAAAAATATGCAAAACCAGATCTCAGCACCTTCCGTGAATACATATGGCTGTCAGCCTCATGGCAACAGAACAACAGTGACATCATCGGGGGCTGTCAGCACGTGCAATAATAACCGATCGGACACAATAACGAGCGTGTCATGATCCGTATTACAGAGAAAAAAACATCCAGCGCACTGAATGTAATCATTTGTCTTAAAAAAGTTTAGTCAGGGAATATCATCATCCAAAGATGAGAATATTTTAAAATGTGGAGAGTGAAAAATATCTCAAGTTTATATCGATGTCCATTAAGTGTTGTAATCGTAAACTAAAACTATCAGAGATATTTTTAGTCATTGAAATTAACCTTAAATATATATATATATATATATATATATATATATATATATATATATTATATAATATATATATATATATATATATATATATATATATATATATATATATATATTATATAATATATATATATATTATATTATATATATATATATATATATATATATATATATATATATATATATATATATATATATATATATATATATATATATATTATATTATATATATATATATATATATATATATATATATATATATATATGTGTGAACCTGGAGCACAAATGCAGACTTAATAGCCAACAATACTGTATGGGACAAAATTATCTCAAATTATTTTATGCCAAAAAAAAAAAAAAACAATAGGATCATGTTCCATGAAAATAGTTTGTACATTTTCTACTGTAAATATATCAATACTTATTTTTTTATTCTAATATACATTGCAAAGAGCTTCATTTGGACACATTTAAAAGGAGATTTTCTCACTGTAAAAAAAAAAAAAAAAATTGCACCCTCAGATTCCAGATTTTCAAATGTTGTCCAATCCTGACATATCATACATCAATGAAAACATTATAGCTTTCAGATGATATGTACAAATCGGATTAAAAATATTTACCCTCATGACTGATTTTGTGGTCCAGGGTCACATACTGTATATCAGATGAAAAATCACAGACTCTACAAATATAAACAAAACATACAGTAGAGCTTTGGCCACTAACTGAAATAGGTTAAGAAAACATTAAATTAACCGATAGTACATGTTAACAACATGTACTATCGGTTAATTTAATGTTTTTTGTTAACCTATTTCAGTTAGTGGCCAAAGCACTACTCTACGTTTTGTTTATATGAAATAATTAAATAAAAGTTTTTTTTTTTTTTTTTTACACTTAATTTTATTCAAACTAATCAAAAACAGTCACTTACTAAAACAATGCATTTTAATACAATAATAAATATTAGTGATGTCACTTAATTTTTTTTATTTTTTTTGTCAGAACATCTTGCACAAGCTCAGCTCTCAATCATGTAGACTGTTTCTTCATAACATATAGGGCGCTATTTTAACAATCTTAATGCAAAGCGTAAAGGGCACGGCGCAGGTGCACTCAGGGCGTGTGCAAATCAACTTTTGCTATTATAACGACATAGTCTAAACGGGTTGTCCCTATTCTCTTAATGAGTAATTGGTGTTTTTTGGGCGTAACGTGCAATAAACCAATCAGAGTCTCATCTTCCATTCCCTTTAAGAGCCAGTTGTGCTCGTGCCATGACGGAATTGCTATTTATACAGCGGAATTTGGCAAGAAACGCGTATATGTATATATATATATATATATATATATATATATATAATTAGCCTACAAAAAATTCTTATGCATTGCAATCCTTAAATTTTTTATATTTGCCATGTTTGTATGCTGCTGTGCGTCACTTTGTTTAATAACAGTGTGTACACGCGTTGTGGACCCTCCTATACTGACACGCTCTTTAAATAACACAGAAAAAACATTGTGCCAGACTTTAGACCAGGTTTGAGTTGGTCTATGGCGCAGTCTATTTTCAGGTCCTTAAAATAGCATTGCACCTGCACTGCGACTGAACACACCTCTTTTTTAGACCAGCATACCCATGTGCGCACAAATGAATGCTAATACATTTGCTAATTAAACGACGTGGCGCTGGACGGGAAAATGCGAACTGCGCCGGTCTGAAACTAGCAAACACACTTGCGCTGTGTTTTGCGTCGCATTGCGCCGGGTGTATTATAGGGCCCATAATCACAGAGGATAACCTCTTCCAGGAAGGTCAAATGGAGGTGAAGGTCATAGTTCAATTCTAGGAATTCAAATGTACACTTAGCTCAAACAATCCACTGTAGCAGCGAGTGAATCCGTGAATACAACACTACAGGCTTTAAATAATTGAACACAAGGCTGTGTCTGTTAGTGTTCACTTTAGATGACTCTCCCTCTCAGCGGCCGGCGGGAAACTAGAGTCGCTTCAGACAGTCTCAAGGGACAGAGTGTAGATCATGGTAGTGTAACTCCAACTAGCATGACAAACAACAGAAGGCCAATGCACACAGACATCAATTACATGACTTTTGATTTTTACCCAACCACCTTATTAAATAGTTTGGGACAAATTGTTTACTACAGACCAAATCTGTTTATTAAAACTATATTTGAAAATTTTGAAAATGAAAAATTTGAATTTGAAACAAAAATTACATTCAAATATTTGGTTAACACTTTACAATCAGGTTTAATTTTTTAGCATTAGTTAATATATATTATTTTAATATTCCACAACTTTTATTAATCAATGTTAATTAAAAAAAAAAAAAAAAAAAGTATATATATTTTTCACATTAAATACACAGAGCTAACAAACAATGAACAATTGTATTTTTAACAATAACATTTTTAACATTTAAAAATAAATGTTAATAAATGCTTTGAAAATATATTGCACATAGTTCATGTTAATGAATGCATTAATTAATATTAATAGAATATCATTAAAATAATATAATAAAAGTATATTGTTCATACAGTAGTTAACTAATGCATTAACTAATGTTAACAATAATATAATATAATATAATATATAATATATAATATAATATAATATAATATAATATAATATAATATAATATAATATAATATAATATAAATAAAAAAATATTATACTTATTGTAAAGCATTACTAAATATTTACATTTACAATAAATCATTTAGCAGATAATTTTATCCAAAGCAACTTACAAATGAGGACAATGCAAGCAATCAAAATCAACAAAAGAGCAAAGATATACAAGTGATATAACAAATCTGGGTAAGTTTAACGCAGTAAACATAGTACGTTTTTTTATTATATAATAAATAAAAAGAAAACAGACAGAATAGAAAAAGAATGGAGCAAGAAGAGAGTTAGAGAGTTAGAGATCTTTTTTGACTTTGTTAACTGTATAATAAATAAAAAGAAAACAAACCAATAGTATACAAAAAGATTAGAAAAGCGAGTCTTAGTTTTTTTTTTTTTTTTTTATGAATAGAGTGCAAGTCTAAAAGGGACAAGTTTTGTTTTTTAAAGAATATAATTATAATAAAGAGTGCTAGAGTTAGAGGGTCAAATAAAGATTGAAGAGATGTGTTTTTAGCTGATTAAATATAAAAATATTCGAGCATAACCTAATTAATATTCATGAGCTTTAACTTCATCAAGCTGTGACATCACCAGGACATTCAAAATGGTCCTCCCTCACAAAAACACGATTTGGCGCCACCGTCTCCACAATTTATATACAAAGTGAAGTCCGTGCAAATGCTAAACATCTTACCCAAGCAACGGAAGGGCAAACAGTTCCTGGAGCCTCTTTTACACAAAAGCATGTTAGAAACAAAAATGGCTGCTTACAATGGCAAAGGAAAGAAAAATAATCAAACCATTTTTGTCTATAAATACATAAACATCCCAACTCGAGGTCAACAAAGGGCTTTCACAGAACTTTGCCTGCATAATATTTCAGTCATGTTGCTCAACCTTCAGAGATGAGAAGACACTAGCTCTCCTTGACCCCAGTATAAATGATGGATCAAAAGCAGCCGCCCACTCTTTGATTTGATCAAGGCATCAAATTCATGCAGCAGTCCGACATGTGACTTTGCCTTCGGGCATCATGGGAAGTGACTGGACCAAAGAGAAGATGGATTACGAACTATTGATCTGATCAGGGGGCTAAAGGTAGAAATGGAAAGTGAGAGAGAGAGAAATAACGATGCATATAGGAAAAGAAGAGTTGATGTGGGAGGAATGCAGAGAGAGGAGAGACGATACAAGAAAGACTTCAGAACTGGCAGGGTCACAGACAACAGATGAAAAAATCATAAATGAAAACTCTGTGTAACTTGAAATAATATAATAATACAACATAATATACAAGTCAATTGTTTGGAATCAATAACTTTTTTATGTTTTTAAAAGAAGGCTGCATTTATTTGATCAAAATACAGTAAAAACTGTTATATTCTGAAATATTATTCTAACAGAAAACAAATGTTTTTATTTAAATGTATTTTTTTTAAATGCATTTTTTTTAGCAGCTGTTACTTCATTAATACTTTATAATATAATATAATATAATATAATATAATATAATATAATATAATATAATAATAAAAAAAAAAAATAATTTAATATAGTTTTTTTCACAGCAAGCCTGATGTGCAAAAAGAGATATGACAACTAAAGTAATTCTTAAATACAGTAAAAACAGTAATATTCTGAAATATTATAACAGAAAACAATTTTTTTTATGCAAATTATTTCAGATTTTTTGGCAAATGTGACTTCATTACCAATACTAATAATGTAATATTATTAATAAAAAAATACTTTGTAGCTTTTCTTGTTTTACATAGATATGCCCACACAAATCAGGAATGATTAAACGATCAACAAAACCGGGTGAAAAGGTAGTTTTTTTTTTTTTTTTGGTCTAATGATTTTCTAAAGAAACAATGTTCATTAAATGCGCCCTTGAACAGCATCATTTAAGCATAACTTAACTAAACATGAACTGGAAAATGTCCAAGCCACACAGCTAGACGATCTCTAAACAGGTGGTGAAGTGTTCAGCCATTTACTGCATCAGGAAAATTCATAAATAATTATATTTCAAACTTTAAGGCTCTTGTGGGAATCACAGATGTGTCTTTGAGCTATCAAAGTGATGAGATAGTTTACAAAGACCTTAAGTCATTTTACATAATACGTCAATAGACATTTACCATAATGGGATTCTTTAACGAGTCTGTGAGAATAAGATTCTCGAGATAAGATTTTAATCCTGCACACAAGAGCATTTTAAGAAGAAAAACCTGAGAAACTATGTCTTGAGGTGTGGTGACCATAGTATAAGTGATTCTGGTCAGATGAATCATAGGAATAATTAGAATTATTAGATTCGTTTAATGGCCCACCACCAATATATTCCTTATTTCACTTTAAGTAGTAACATTACAGATGTTTAACACAGTTCTTCAAGCTATCTGCTAAACACTGGAATCGTTTTGGTATTAATCACTGACTAATGCCTATAACAGAGCCTCTGTGGCGGTCAGCTGCATTCGAGACGTCTTACAGCGTTTGGCTGTGTGTGATTTGACAGGGAATCTCAAAGGAGAGTTAGGGACTTTTTACAGCACTTAGGGCCTATTTACACTTAGTCACTTCATGTGTCTTGATCGATCATCTGCGATCCGTTTGGATATGCACTTCCCACTCACTTGGCCCCATGAATGTGTCTCTGCAATTCAAGGGCTGCCATACTATATACTTACAACATCTATCCGAAATTGGTTGTGAAATTATGAAAATCCTACCAAAATTAGATTTTTACTTCTACATTTTGGTACAGTGTTTATTGTTTTGAGTTTATTGTAAGCAATGCACATTAATGCACATTAGTCATACACACACACACAAATACAAAACACCGTCAGGTGACACTAAAGTAACAAAGTAATAGAAAACGTCCTAACGTTCATTAATAATAACAAAAACAAAAAAGAAACCACATTTTTATATGGATACAATAATTTTTAAAAAATCCAGTTTTTCACTTTAAATTATATGATAATTTATAGTTTTTATTAGCAGAAATCATACATCTGATAGTATTTGAAAGTAAAATTACATATAATACAATGTAAAACCATATACAGCCACTGAATAAGGCAGTAGCATTTTATGTGTTTATTTTTTTCAAGGACATACATAAAACTTACCATAGCTTACCAGCAGAAGTAATGATTATGAACGTGTCAGAGAAAAACAGTAAGGAGGATGGATTAACATTTTAATAATTCACTGATAAACAAGTGTTTTCTTTGTTTGGGTTTAAGAGATGAACTTGGTGACACGGACTCATCTCCGCAGTAGTGATGCGCATTTATGCATGTTTCATACGGATTACATAATCTAAGAATATTTGTTTTCCACTTGAATTGGTTCATTCGAAAGTAGACATTTCACTCTCTATAGATATATTTTAATGTCTGGAAGGCGAAAATATAGATGGAGTCATGCACTCTAGTTCACAGAGACGGCAGAAAGAGCATCATTCTTGCTTGCTTTATTTTACAAAAGCACATTTTGTTCTTATTGTGAGTGCACAGAAATAAATGTAAAGTCTTATACAGATTTGAAAGATGTATTACTCTTATCTGTAGGACCAAAAATTATGGAGTATTTTAAGTGCAAGTGAGCACACCGACGCATCCATCTGTTCTTCAGTTTTTTTTTTTGCGACTAATCGACTAATACAATTTTGGTCGACCAAAGCCTTTTCTGGTCAACTAACAATCAGTTGACTATTAGAGGGCAGCCCTAGTATATAGACAGCAATATGTAATGTTTTCACATTCAATTTCTGGCAACCACAGCTGCTATTTTTTTAAAACATAAATTTAAAAGGATATATTTTTTACACCAAGTTTCATTATTTGTGAATGGGTCGCAATCTAAATACAAAAACCCAAACGCACTGCATGTAGCCCGCTATGCTGCTATAAAAAGAGAAACAATTATTGGAGTATGCTTTACAAGAAAATACTATTTAAGCTTTTCTACTTCCATATTTGTACATTTAATCCAATGTTCTTGTCATTCATTTCTACACCATTTTTTATCCTCAGTGTATATCAGCCGCAAAAACAGACTGCACACAAAAAGAAACGCATAGCATGCACACACACAGCGCACTAGGCCGTAGGAATTTAAGTGAGGGTGTTGAAGAAATTAGGGAGGAAAGGAAGGAAATGGGATGTTGACTTGAACTGGCCTCCAGGGGAGCAAAGAGTCTCTCTCTCTGCAGTCTGAATGTGTGTGTGTGTGTGTGTGTGTGTCTGACAGTTTGATGGAGTGAGTGGAGGTCTCCCCATGGCCTGCGTGTAGCGCACCACAGAACAGATTGAGCCTACAGGCATCTCTCTCGTCTTCAATCTCTCTCTCTCTGCTCGTTCTCTCTCTTCTGTGTCCTTGTGTGGGCTGCAAAACACTGAGAATAAAGCGAGGATGGATGGATCAGAGACGAGACCAAGCGAGAGGGAGAAAGAAGACTCAGCAGTTGAGTCGTTGGCCCTCACTGTGGTGTGTGTGTGTGTGTGTGTGTGTGTGTCAGTTCCTAGGAGGCCAGAGCTCTGATTTAAGGGGGCAGTCAGACGTTTCACGCTCGACTTGTCATCCAGTCACAGGGCTCCTCACGACGGGTGACGGGGAGATGAAGGGGGATGGCTTTCGCTCTCTTTTAATTTTACATTTTTCAATTTAGTGTGCATCACCGGCTTGGCATAGACACATTTGAGCACATTTGTACTGCCAAATAAATAAACACAATAAAAGTAAACATTAAAATTATGTAACAGTGGTCAAATAAAGTTGCCAAATAAAATGAAAATACTAAATAAAATAAAAATGTTGAATAATAATAATAATAATAATAATAATACATTAAAGAAGTTCAAATAGAGCTTATATTTAATATAACTAGTGGTATATAAAACAAATAGCAAAACAGAATAAAATAATAAAAATAAAATCCATTCAAATAAAATAATAAAATAAAAACAAATGCAGAATAAAAATAAAATAAGCCCAAATTGAGTAATCTAGTAACAACAATATTTATTATTATTACTATTATTATTATCAACAGCTTAGCTTTAGTCGGCGACCAGTCTTGGGCTACTGGGTTAAATGGCTAAAAAATAAAACAAAAATAATACAGATTAAATTAAAAAAATTAACAACACCCATTTTATTTTAGTAAAAATAAATAAGGGAGGTACCAAAAATGAAAGAAATCTCCAGGTTAGTGTTGGTCTAGATCTCTAGTAATATCTTTCTTCTTAGGATGAATATGCTGACAGACTGGTGACAGCAGCTTATGACTCAGCTGTGGCCTTCATCAATGATGTACCAAGACATTTAGTTTTGCATGACAAGTATTTGGCACGCGTGTTTTAGCAACAAGATCAGCGTCTATCATATCCTGTCAGAGCACATGTTCTTACTGGATATAATTAATCAGACAAAGGTGAGAGCCACACAAATGTGCAAGCGGAGAGAGACAAATCAATAGGCCAAGACTCGATCCGCAGACTCTCCTGTTTAAACTGTTGGGCTCTAGTGAGGTGCCACACGTTCTCCTATCTAGAAAGAGACATTTTAAGGGATCCTAACCAATGTAGAACCACATAAGCTGTCTGAAGTAGAAAATACAGAAACGGTGCTCCCGATTAATACAAGAAACTGAATTCCAGTGCAGTATCATTAGTGTTTTTCCCTTCATGAACACTCCTACGATGTCTTAATCGGCTGTCTATGTAGGCAGCTTGCTAGGTTTTAGAATCGAGTTGTTGTGTTTCTATCAAAGTACAAGCAAAGATCTGTTCTGTGTCTGTATTTGTACACAGTATATCAGTTGTTTGTCTTATTTAGTGTTTCATCGTCGTGAGCTGTCATACAGCATCTCGGTTCAGCTTCAACTGATGAAAACTTGGAGTGCAGCTTGTGAAGGATTCTTGAAGTGAAATTTTAAAAGAGTGACAAAGAAACCGAGAGTGGAAAAAGCAAAAGAGAGGAAATATGAGACAGAGAAGTAGAAAGAGCAAGCAAGAAAGAGAGAGCACGTCCTCAGGCGTTGAATAATTTAGAGAAGCAATAGGAGGACAAGACAAAAAAGAGCAAGAGAAAAACACTGGCATTTTGACCTAGTGCAATGACTACACCAGAAATATCACAGACATGCTCTCTCTCTCTCACACACACACACACACACATCACTAGCAACCATAATCAACAGCTCTGTCTATTCTCTGAAGAACAACCCACTCCTTTATTCCTCACCTGTGCTCTTCTGTTTTTTCCTTCTCATTTCCTCTTTTCAGAGCAACATTACTGTAAAACAAGCCAAGGTGCATGATAATAGGGCTGGGACTTTAAATCTGTAGCACTTGTTGATGGGAGAATTGTATTAAAATGAAGTCATAATATAAAGGAGAGGAAAACATGTAAAAATGAAATGAATTTATTTAACACACCTTCCTCATTGTGTACGGTTTCTCCCAGAATGTCCTCTTGTAGGAAATATTACGTGACAAAAGTAAAACCAATTGCAAACAATAATTCAAATAATTTAGAGCTGAAAAATGGTCACCTACAAATTAGAAACCACCTGTTACTTAAATAATAGTTAATAAATAAAGACTAACATTAATAAAAAGCTAATTATAATATAATATAATATAATATAATATAATATAATATAATATAATATAATATAATATAATATAATATAATATAATATAATATAATATAATATAATATAATAGGCTTGGCTATAGTTGGATTTCGTTGTTTTTACAGTAAAAAAAATAATAAAACATAAAAAGGATGATCCTTGATGAAGGCCTGTTTGTTAATTAAACAAATATTCAAATAGGCTAAAAAGATTAAAAAAAATTCTGAATGTTAGACCTATGACAAGCAAATACCTAAAAATACCTAAAAAAAAGAATTATATATATATAATTCTTTTATATATATATAATTATATATATATTATATATATGTCGACTTTTCGAATTATATATATATAATATATATATATATATATATATATATATATTTTTTTTTTTTTAATCAAGGCCTGTGAGCCAAAACATGTTGATTTGATATTTTTTTCCTCACCAATAAGTGTTACTGCATTTACTTTTCTCATGAAAGACTGACCTTATCAGTCTTTCTCTTCTATCACTTATTTCCTCTTACAAACTCCTTTTAAGGCAACCATTTCCTTTCCTCTCCTGTTTGTCTACAATCCATCACTTCAGTCCAACAGGCCTGGCTGAGAGCAATCTGACAGGTTTGTGTGCGTCTCTATGAAGGCCACTCTCAACAACCACATGCTCTTAAAGAGCCGAGGTTAGAGTCAACAGCAGTTCACAGCTCTGAGTGGATCAGATGAAGAATGAGTCCATTCACCTGCAGTCTCAGCTTTAGATGGTCTATCTATCTAATGCATGCTGTGCGATCAAACAGCCGTTTCAATCTGACTGACTGGCTTCCATGCAATTTCCGGGAGTACTAAATACTATATATTGTTTAATGCTAATAGATATATTTTAATTATTGCACACACTGACAAACACAGAAAGACAAACAAGCTAAGAACAAACAAGTAATCAGAATCAAAGAAGAAAAAAAAGTCGACAAATTGTGCTACTTTGACAGCTCCCTCTCTCTCTGGGCGTATATTAATGCTTTGTCCCTTGTTTGTAAATGTGCCAGGTTGTGTGAGTGGCTGCAGGCTGTCTATTAGAGCTCTCCTGAGGGGCTCGGCTCCATATGGCCGCACATATGGCACTCAGCACCATCAATTAATGCTGCTACAACTCTGATGTTCTACCAGCGCTGTCTGTCTTCCGCCTGTCGTTTCTCCTCTCCTCTTCATCTCTCAGGGTTTGCGCTGTTTCTCTTTTAGCCCTCCTGGGAATCGAGTGTCAAGCTGATAGTCTCGAATCCGATAAACGCAAAGTTGTCTCATGTTGGTGAAGCGTCTCGTGACGGGTGAAGCCGATTGGAGGTTGTTTTCTGATTTGAGGAGATGTCAGTGCGGAAGAACGACTTGGATTAAAGTTAAAGTTGTGTGTCGGAAAACATGGGATACCCAACCTCAGGGTGCAATCGCCACATCAATCGTATTTTTAGATTTGCTACATTTTAAGCAAGTGATTTCTGAGAAATTAATATCGATACAAACTAACACGAACACTAAAAGTAAGATTTATTTCCATATTTTAAATGGGCTCTCTTATGCTCGCCAAGGCTGTATTTATTTGATTAAAAATACAGAACAAACCGTAATATTGTGAAATATTATTGCAATTTTTAATATAGGTTTCCTATTTTAATATGGTTTCAAATGTCATTTAATTCTGTGTTGCAGTCCTGAATTTCCATCAGTCTGAAATCATTCTAATTGTTGTGCTGCTTAATATTTTTTTTGCAACCTGTGATACTTTTTCGTTGATTCTTAGATGAATAAAAAGTTAACAAGAACAGCATTTATTTAAAACAAATAACTTTTTATCCATTTAATATCCTTGCTAAATAAAAGTAATTATTTCTTAATTACTTTTAACATTGTCTATACAACAAATCAATGAAAAATTACAGCTGTGCATCACAGGAAAAAAATATATTTTTAAGGATATTAAAATAGAAACCTGTTATTTTAAATTTTGCAATAATATTTAACAATATATAAAGTTCTGGAAATGCTTTATTCTGAAGATCAAAGATGGAATTCTGTTGAATGGCTGCAGTTCTCAGATTAGACTCTTTTACGTCTGTTTTCTGAGATGTTTCTGTCGGATGCTTGAAGGTGCTGTCAGACCTCGAGAGAATGCCTCCATCTCATTAAAGTCTGATGCAACTCATACAGCACACCAACATACAAACACAAACCAAAAAAGTAAAGCATGACTGTAATTCTGTTGTGCACCAAGAAAATACATCATTTGTCTTGCATACATCTTACAGAAAGCGAGTGTTTTCTTTCTTCAACGTAATCCCTATTCAAGAAGACCCAGGAAACCCAAGACATCACAACATTACCGCATCACCCTCTTCTTGATCGCCTTCCAACAGATTCTGCATGCCTGCCAGGGCTGTTCCTCCCAGCTCTCCGAGTCTAAGCCCAGGCTTGATTGATTGAGTCAAGCTGCTAGTTACCATGCGAACCTAGACTGTTGCCTGGGAGACCGTCACAAAGCGCTTCCTGGGATTTTCAAGGTCACTGGTTGGAGCAGGTCTTGCTGAGGGGGTGGACTCCCAACTATGAGGGTCCCGGTAAAAGGGGGGGGGGGGGGGGTCTTAACAAATCCAAGAGAATACCCCCATTCAATCTTCTTTTCTGCACTGGACATGCTTGGTCTCCGCAGAGGAGCCGCAACAAATTTGCTGTAACGCGCTGGCATTCCTTGATTCTTAAAATTCTGCTAACATTTTTTGGCACCTATAACATCTCTAGCTGCCCCCAAAAATATTGGGATGTAAGTCACGGTAGATCAAATGTCTGTATTTCGAAGCATTTGATAATAATAGATGAAACCAAGTGGCACCTGCAGCTTAATTTTTCAAAGCATGTTTTTGTGTAATTATACTACTGTATTCAAACTGGTCTCACAGTGAATTCCGATGGTTCTCTGAAGTTCTAGCAGAGTAACAACAGGTGTATATAACTATATATGGACATTTCAAGAATATATGTCATATATATATATATATATATATATATATATATATATATATATATATATATATATATATATATATATATATAATTATACAATTATAATTATTATTATGCAAACATTTAAAAGAAAATACATACAATATTATATATATATATATATATATATATATATATATATATATATATATATATATATATATGGTTCTCTTGAGGGAAATCACTTATAAATCATACTTAAAAAAAAAAATATATAATCTAAAAAATAAGTAAAAAAATAAAAATAAAAAAATAGTGTGGATCTGAGGTAAGCCATTTAAACCAAGCTGGTTTCTTATCTGATGCAAGACCTCATGGATCCATATGCTGCTTTTCAACAACGAACATTTGGCTCTTGTTTACTTTTCAGTACGGAACTGATCAATTCTGTGCCCAAAATCTTTCTAATATAACATGAGCTCAGAATAAATGTATATGCAATGAATGAACGATTCCTGACCAAAAAAAAAAAAAAAAACTTCAGAAGCAAACTATTCTTTATACTCAATACAACAAGAAACCTATGAATAAGACAGCGGGCACATTCTAAACTAATTCCCCTGACATTGTATTACTGCCAGTGATCTGGGCAGCATCATTAACGTTACATTGGAATTAAAATAAGCAAACAGATTTGATAAAATCTTGAACTTTACTAGAGAATACTATCAAACTAAACAAGAAGAATCCATGACATGCCAATATCAACAAAACTAATATTTCTTGTTTGCACTGGAGTCGTTGTCTGTCAGTCTGACTCCTCTGATATCTACAGTAGTAAGAGGCAGCTAATTATATCTGCTCGTCTCTGCTGCCCATGGAGCTCAACATTAGGTGCTGACAAGCTAATACTATCATCTCTCCCTCTCCATCCGCTCCAGGAGAGGGATTTAGCCCTATGTTACTCAGCCTAGTGGGCTGTTAAATTGAGCGTTCGCAGGGCAGGCGGTCGAATGAGACTTGGCGTGTTTAGAGTGTTAACCTTGAGAGCAGACAGAACTCTTTTACAGAAATTTGCAGAGATGGGGTCAGCATTATTTCAATTCAGGAGATCCGATGGAATTTACCATGCAGTACTGATTGATTCCTACACTTCTCGAGTTGCCTAATGAATTAGATTCAACTCTTCTTGAACTGTCGGAATCGAAGGAATTGACCCTAACCTGGAAAAACTGGAAGTTGGGGTTCTTGTTACTGCTGTCCAGCTAAAAACAACTCACTGGGTTCATACCACAGTGGGCTTATAATAAACCTACGAGGATTCAAACCAGCATTTAATGAACATGTCTGGTGTCAGAGCGATGAAACAGTGTGTACATGTTCAGATTAGCCCAATAAAATCTTTCCTACTGTTCGTAAAAATGATGACTGTTACAAAACACATGGGGATCGACCCTGAGGTTCAACTACCTCTAATTAAAAAAAAAAACTACCTTTTTTTGTCTTAGGCTGGAAAATGGGTTACAAAAGGAGAAAAAAGGGAGAGAGACTGCTAATGTTGACATTCGAGACCTGGAGTTTGATGTCATAATTTTCTATCAATGTACATGTGTCAGTCATAACCAAAACACATGATTAATTGAACCACAATGTGCCATGCAATGTGTCAATGCAACCAATAACAAATCTAAAAATGGAAATCACACAAATATTGTGTTGTCATTATCGAGTCACTTCCGAAACAAGGACACTTCCTGTAGAAACTGGTAATAGGGTGGCTTATAATGTTAAAACAAAACATCTAAACACAAATACAACCTCCGTTTCTCTGTAATGTCACACATATTTAATCTAATTGCATGCAGAACAACTTAGCTCATTATCCACTTTGAGAAATACCGCAAAAATTCGACTCAGCCTCCTCTTTCTCTCACTAGCAGACAAATATCGCCCCTAATGCAACATTAATATTGCTGTGCTGAAATGTTCTCTTCGAAAGATTAGGCAGGTTTAAAATCTGAGTTAGTGTGCTGGGACCAATGCCTCCTCAGGCTCAACACTATCATCTGCAGCAAAATGACTTCGGTAATGAAGAAGTCAGGCGCATAAATCCTCCACGGCCTCACCTCTCCTCTGCCTCCTATCCTGCAGAACAGCTAGTAAAAATTCCCTTTAAAAAATTCATAGTGCAATTTTGCTCAAATCCCTCCCAGCAAGCACAATTATGGAACTTTCATCTCTATTGATTTATGTGCAGGACTGGAACGGAGGTAAAGCACGAGCGAGAGAGATAGAGGGGGATAGAGAGAGAGCGAGAGCAATAAATCATTGTTTATTAAGGGAACGCATACAGTAAGTGTACATTCGATGTTAGAGTATCTATATATTCCAATTACAGGAATGTAAGGATATTCCTATCAAAGGAATAGTCTGGCCTATAACTCCACAGGCAGCATCTGAGGCCTATGCAATAAAATCTCATCACAAAGCTAAAGTGTATGACCAAAACACAAATTAAACATTCAATACAAAAAAATATATATAATAATAATAATAATAATAATAAATATAAAAATAATAATATATATTAGCTGTCAAATGATTAAAATTTTTAATCAAATTAATCAGAATTTTCAGTGGATTAATCAGGATTAATCACTATTTGCAATTACACCTGAATCCTAACCATTTTTTTTTTCTGAAATGCATACCAAAAGATAAAAAAAAGGACACAGATACATAATTTTCATGTATTGATTCATCAATATGTGGTTCTTTTTTTCTGAATTTCAAAAGTTTAACATTTACTTTAGATCAAATTTACCTGAGGACTATATCAAAGCATGCCATTTAACTACAGATAGTGTAAGAGTTTTAGGTGAACCAGTGGTTAAATATAGCCACATATCTATGAAATTATGCATAGAGAAACTCGAAAGAATGAACTCAGAAACACAAACATGCGCCCTCTGCACTCTGGGCACACTTTGCGTAAAAATGTATATATATATATATAAAGAAAGAAAGAAAAAAATGTTTTTGATATATAATAATTACATCCCGTTTGAAACAGCTCTAATAATAGACCTGCAGGAGAAAAAGAGGAAATTAAATGATGAAAATTAAAAGATACCAAGCCGAATAAACAAATAAATAGATTTCAAATAAATTTCCTGAAATTAACAACAACAGAGTTGCGAAGGAATAAAAAGACTCCATCCATCATCGACTGATGTACCGCTGTGTCACGCTACATTGAGTTCAAAATATTTCCTCTTCAAGAAAAGCGATTTCTCACATCAACAAAAGTACAAAACAAATTAAGTCAAACATTTTCAGTCACATTCCACAAAAAGTGCATCTGGCTGAAGTGGAATTTAATTTGATTAAACTTCCTGTTATAATTGGCTCCCTTCTTTCCAGGCTGTGAAAACACTGTCGACTGCCGTGCTGAAAACTCAATCAAGCCGCATTACGTTTTTATCAGATAAAACTGTAATTGATTTGAAAGCAGACATGATGTACTGTATATTACAGTGGGAGCGCAGTGGAAAGCCTCCGTTGGGGGCGGCCTGTGGGGATCTCATTAACTGCATCTCTGAATTGCTGAACATAAACGAGCTGACAATGAGGGATCGAGGACCCACTGCGACAACATCTGAAGTGTTTATCTCGACTTCTGAAAGCAGACTACGGTCTCCAGTGCAAGCGTGCGGTGCTGCAACACGCATGCGGTCTCATTAAGCCTGTACACCTGTTTTGAACAAAAAAATGTCCGGTTCACATTAACGCCCTATACAGATTACATTCAATTATTGCAGCTGAGATCCAAACCCAGTTATGATGAAGATAAATGTCTGAATTACATGTATTTTTTTGGTAAAACGTTTCTAAATGTACACATCTGTTTATGAATAGTGAATAATGCTAACGCTAAATGCCTTTGTTGAGCATTTTTTCCAAAAAGCATTACACTTCAATCATGGCATACATTTTACAATTAAATAAATAATAATAATAATAATAATAAAAAAAAAAAAAAAACGGTACCAATGTACTTGGTGGAGCATACTCAGCACTAAAACAAACAAACAAATATATAATAATTATAAATATATAATAATTATATATATATTTTTTAACTTTTGTTGCTGAATAAATTATGTATTTAAAAAAATAAAATTAACACTAAAGCACCATTTATAAAATAAATATCTTACTGAAAATAAGGATTGGGGAGTCATTTTATTAAAAGACTTCAAGGTCAAAATTTTAGCTAAATTAAACAAAAATAAACTTGAAATGAACACTACATTAAGATGCAATAAATCACACATCTTACTAAATTATTGTTGGGTTCGACTATAACTTGTTATAATTCATTCACCAAGAAATGACTATAACTAAAAACACATAATATCCATTTCACTAAATAATATATTTACAAATTACATGTATTTGAATGAAGCAATATGGTAATGAAAATAATGCTAGTGTTAGTGCGGATTGCCTTTTGGCAAGTCAATGTACATATTTCATCCAAAGCAACTTACACTGCATTCAGTGTCAAAATGTAAGTAGTTTGCATGCTACCTGGAAACCTGTTACTTCTTAACGTCACTATACTCTGTCAGTTGAGCTACATTGAACCTTTAATAGTTTATTTAACTACTTTAGCACAGTTGCTGTTGCACTGAGCCTTTGCGTGGACCATTCCAAATTTTGCTAGTGACATTTCCTGGTATATATTTTCTATTCTTTCTGCACTCGTCTATCAATAAGAGGCAAAAATGAACTTCTCTTAGCCTTCTACTTTAGAAATCACTGCTGTGGCGCTGTGTGGAGATTTTGCCGCCTCTCCTGCGGGAGCATCTCATTTCCTGTCTGATCCTGACCGCACAGCCCTAGAGTCCCTCTGTCATTACCAACGGAGACCTGTCGCTAACGGCTAACGAAGCCTCGGCGGAGGAGATAAAGACACAGCGAGTCAGGGGAGGAGAGCAGCCCGCTCAAAGCCCAGAGGGATTTGCTCATCACTCTCTCTCTCTCTCTCTCGCTCTACCTCATGTGGTTTACAGTCCCATTGGCCTGGCAGGAGCTCCCAGTTTGATCCCAGACACTGAAGCGGCCCTGTGAAACGAGGACTCAATTAAAGCAAAATGAGGGCAGAGGGGGAGCAGCTATCTGGAAACAACAGGAAGAAATCCCCCCTGAGCTATGGCCTGAATACAGCATGCAAGTAATGTGATCCATCACGTAGAGCCAAGAGCACATGGTGCTAATGCATTCTGAATAGCTGACAAGAGATCTTGATGTACGACGCAACCGCATTTCCATACAAAATCAAGGAAGGAAACTTAAAACAAATGAGATTTTAGATTGTATTCTGGCAGGGTGAAAGATAGGTCCTAATAAGGAAATCTGCACAGAATAATAATACATATTGTGCAAAAAAAAAAAAATAATGGAGCGTATATGGTGCTAAACCAAAACTTTGCATAAGTTACACAGATGTATTTATATACTGTAATGGTATAATTTCACAGAAATTGCATGGCATTTAATATATAAAACACACACACACACACATTAACATCTATCACCAAAAATTACCAATGTTTTTTTTTTTTTTTATTAAGACACACACACACACACACACACACACACACATTGACATCTATCACCAAAAATTACCAATATTTTTTTTATTATTAAGACACACACACACTCTCTCTCACACACACACACACACACACACGTGCGCGCGCACACGCACACACACACATAATACTAAATGTATAAACTTTCACAAACTATTTCACAAATGTTTTCCTAAATTGATCTTGCCAAACATACTTTGACTTATCTCAAATGCAAAATCCCTCAAGAGGTTTACAAGCAAACACAGTACATTGAGCGTAATAAATGACAGAGGGAGCAAATGTGGAAAACCAGAAAGAGAGAGAGAATATAGTAGAGTAGAGTCATTCATCTAGTTGTGAGTATCATGCTAACTTGTTGGACGTCCCTGTGCTATATAAAGATTTGGTACCACTGTAGAGTCAGCTGTTTTTCCCTTGGCCTTGCAGAAAGCCAAACACAACCGCTGCCTAAAATAAGACATCCACTCAGGAAGGAAGAGACACAGGTTCAGCTAGCAATGAAAATCAGCTAACAGCTAACAGTTTACAAAAGTGTAAACTGTACTGACCCATGAGTATGTAACTCTGATAGTGATATCTGATTTGTGAACTAATTATTAGTTTTACAAAACTATTATTATATAATATTACAATTATATGCTATTAATTGATTTATAATCAAGTATAAAGGCCTAAAACTAACATATGTACCACACCTGTCAAATATATAAAATTACCAATGTTTAAAATGTAGACCTTATTTAACAATTCTACTGATTGATTACACACTTCATCTTTTATTCGAGTCACTATCTATGAGGAAATCTTACTGATATTTAAGCACGAAAACAAGAAAACTGTGACCTGGATGAACGTGCGATAGTGGCTGCCACCAGCTGCTGTAGAACATCTCTCAATCTACTTAATCTCGTCACAGATCAAACCTCTCGCCTGCACCGAGACGCTTCTGTGTACATACCTCATATCGCTGTAGATGACTGTAACCCAGTACATCTGACCAAAGCCTCAAACGGAAGCACGAGAAAGTTCTAAAACTGACTCATGTTTCTAAGTGACAAACAATATGTTGACACCAGGAACTGTGTGGAACTCTTTCTGAAAAAATGTAAATGATTCAGAACAGTGCTTTGGAATGACTACGAGGTAAACAAAAAAAATGAGGCCACAGTCTCACTTACAGAGGACTAGAGGAGGCTGACGGGGTTGAGCTTCAAGAAACTCAGCGAACTCAAGAAGCAAAAGGTTTACCTCATTTCAAAAGTAAATACCTCTGTGCTTCCTCTATAAACTGAAACTGCAGTGAAAAACCACAAGACCAAAGAGCAAGTGTGTAAAGCCAGTCATGAGACACACACACGGTCAATGGCTTATAGTGTTCTGCACATTACACAAATTAAAATTAGATCCGTCTTAAATGCTCTAAATAAAAAGCCATATGAAAGTACTTTTAACCTCTTCCTGTTTTCTCTTCACTTCCATTTCCTTTTTCACAAAGATGGGTCATATTGTCAATTTTATAATTTCGAACATATTTTTAAGTAACGGCATCTAATTCTTAAAATGTACACCGGAAATCCGGACAGGACCGGGTTGTCCACGCACATCGCTCTATTGATGTCTCAAGCAGCATTAAAAACAAATTGAGTGTGAAATGCATTTAAGACTTCAGTGTCTTAATGAAAGATGTTCTTTGTGCCTTTCAAACTCATCTGACGGTAATGCTGTGCCGAGGCTTGAGAAATCATCCAAATGAGCTCCAGCAAGAAAAGTATTTAAGTGTTGAGAACAACCACCGATGAGATCCATGAGATCTTTCACCACGAGGATGAAAATGGTTAAGTGCAATTAGAAGCCTCGCTCGCCATCTTTCGCATTCCAACTAAACGTACGCAAAATCTTGAAGCACACTGTTCTTCTTAAAGGATGTTTGTGCTTATCAAACACATTTAACCAAAAAGCAACCCATAGTTAAACCGCAGCTGTATACAACAGACAGTAATGCAGTTATTTAAACATAATGCACTCCTGTTGAAGACAGACACACGTTCGCATTTGGAACTTTTTGCAGAGGAGTACTTTTTAAACAACTTGTGGCACAACACTGGGTTACCAAATGACTTATTTTAAGAGCATCAATGGCATCTCTGTGCTGACCATGGATGGGGAAGCTACTATGAAATGATATCTTGCCAAAATACAAGTTACTTACATATGAAAACTGGTAAGCTAATATATCAAAGCCACAAATTACTAACAAAATGCATTGAAGTTATTTAAGGCAATGTTTACAAGTTTATAACTCAGATGAGGTCTCAATTTCACAGCATCACACTTCAATTTACAATAAATACAACTATTGAAACTAGAAAGCATCAATTAACAGAAAAAAAAAAAAAAACATGTCTCTGTTTACACCCTGGCTATATTTGATCGCTCTTAAAAAAAATCTTAACAGTGTTCTTTGTTTGTTCTCAATGCAGCAAATTAAAGCAGAAGTGGCAAGATCAAGCTTCTTTCACACCCTTGCAAACAAAGCCATAGGAAGTGGTTTACATTGCGGTTCAGTCTTCTCCTTTGCAAAACTAAAAGAGCACTAATCAGCTTTATGCACACGATGGAGAACCATTTCTGTGGTTTTCAAGGTGCGCCTGTGAAGCAGGAATGAGTCAGATTGAGACCAACCATGGGGCTCGACTTTTACCAGTGGTTTATCTCACCTGAAACTTGCAAGTTAGGCGTTACAAAGAAAGGAATCTAAATCTGAACATGCAGGTTGTGTTACCTCAGAGATTCACACCTCATCTTGCCCTTCTGCAAATGAATGTGTTCTATGACTAAATTTCCTTTATGTCTCTTCTTCTCTGGTCTTCAAGGAAAAACAACAAAAACAGTCACACTTGCAAGTCATTTCAGATTATATAAATATTAATAAATTCTTAGAATAAAATTTAGTTCTGTAATCCTGGACGTCAATAGGAGAAATAACGAAGATTGCTTTACAGGATAGGTTTCATAACGGTAACCCTTCACTCTTGAAAATAAAAGGGGCTTAAAAGGTTCTTCACAGCGATGCCATAGAAGAACCATCCTTTTATAATCTGAAGAACCTTCTTTCGCCAACAACGAATTGAAAGGTTCTTCGGATGTTCAAGTTTCTTTATGGAAACATTTAGACAAAAAGGTTATTCTTTGGCATACTGAAGCACCTTTATTTTTAAGAATGTTCATTGAACTTTACAGACTGCGGAGTCCGCTCCATAACCACAAATGAACGTTAGCAAAGCATGCAAAACTAATTCGAACAAGTTCAACTCTGACCCTTCGCTGAACTTTCCAAGTGTAGGGTATGATAACTATATGCATCGTCTTTGCACCAACATTTGTGTTTTTCACACGTTTTTCTTCTCTAGTGAGTAACAGGAAATGCTGTAAAATGACTGTTAATGTAAAAATGCTGCACTTACGTTCATTGCAATACATTATTTCTGTATCGTATTTGCATTTGTATATTTATCTTCTTGGCATCATCAAATGTCTGTTTGCAGTGTTTTCCTTCAACTGCTTTTTTCCAGCAATTTATATTTTTAGTTTTTTTTTCCCCATTTCTAAGCACAAAAACATGTTTTTGTTGTGAACCTGAGTGTACTTCCCGCTTTCTTCCTAAAAACCTTGTAAAACTGCCCTTCTGTGCTGCTATTGATGATGCTTTTCAGGTGGAGGTCAAAGCAGTGCATTGAAGCGCTGACGTGAGTCGTGTGAAAAGGCATTAACACAGATGCCTGACCGAATAGATCTCCTGCACTAAATTCATCCACTCACTTGGGGTCGATCTGGAATTGCTCCCCAATCTTAAAAGATAAAACCGCTATATTGGACAGTCTTCCTTTCTAAGGCTGGAAAAAAATATATTAGTCTTCGAACAAATAGCTACACAAGGCTGGAAAAATAAAAATAAACATGCACCAAAAGGCCACCGCTGGGTGGGAGATTTTCAGAGGGCTAGTCCTGATAAATGGATTCCATCAGCTGTGGAGCGAAAGCCACAATTACAGGTTGTTGTAGCTGTTGTAGAAGAATAGCTGCTGTGGCTGAGGAGCACTGAAGCACGGTTGAGAAGAGCTAACGGGAGCTTCTTAAATAATTGCACCTTCCATTTCTCCTCCACCGTGAGCACGCATCAACTTGAAATTTTGTAATTATAGTAATTGTGAGCTCAACGAAGCAGCCCTCTAATACTCTCCTCGCAGGAGTAAATACATGGTACGCCATTCCAAGTGGAGCAAGCCAAACACATCCTCGGCCAAAGCCTCAATTTGAGAGCTCTATAGCTAATGGTGGAGCTAACAAGCACTAATGCCACATTGTCTGAAAGAAGAATTGTCACCCCTGCTAGAGTGGGTGCCTACTGCGATATTGAGTGTACTAGTGCACATGCCTGGTTGTTCAAAATGACTGCTGCCATTTTGAAACTGAAAGAATGTCAGCACGCAGGGATCAAAGAGGACGATTGTGATGAAACGTGGGGGGATTTGTGGCGGTACGGAAAAAATATGGGGCCCCATGAAGACACAAAATGGAAGACTTATTCACACACACACACACACACAGCTCCTGAGCGGAGAGAGAATGAAAGATGGATCAGTTACAGTCGGTGAATGTTAATTACGGTGTTTTACGGTGGCAATGCGATAACGCGTTATTGCTTTCTTTCACGAGAGCCGTGCAAATTTATTAGACTTGAGATCTGAAACAATGAAGCGTGGCAAGGCATGTCAGTTCCCTCCACTCACCTCCCTTTGTCAGAATGATGGGGCAAATTAATTTCCCTTCCATATTTCCTCCTGACTGTGTCAGAGACGAGGCCTTGACCAATGAGCCTGCACCTTCCTCCCTCCATTTTATATTCAGGTTAGGCTATGAATCTTCGATTTAAAATGGGGGCGAAGAGATCTTTATCTGCATGTGACATTATGGCAACCAAGAACAGAAATCACACTAATACAAGCCATGCTATCTCAGTCTAACATCTTTTTCTTCGAATTGGAGAAGTGTGGACTAGAATAAGAGAACTGCAACACAATATGGTTTCCAAAAACAGCTTTGCTAATGAGATAAAATCTAAATTAAATTGAAAATGTCTACATTTCTTTTCTAGGAAAGGGCAGAAGAGTGATGAAATCTTGCATTTCACAGATTTTTGTAAATAAGTAAATTTTATTAGTAAACGGGATTGTGGATGCAATCTGAATAAAGTCTATGTAACAGAAAACATTTCATTTGGAAACAGACCACTTTAAAAGAACAATGGTCTGCAAATGCATTTCATGATTTTATGCAACACATAGAAATCTAAGCAAACTTGGCTTAATGATACACTAGATGATTAAAAACATTTTTTTAGATAGTTCCTTACAATCAAAGTAGAACTGAAAAGATACCTCAAATTTCATGGTAAAAGCTATGGATTTTGGTTAATGGAAAAGGGGGGTGCTAAGCTAAGTGCTAATACCAGACATGCTAAAGACGATCCAGGCTTCAAGATCCAGCCAAATCCCAAACCAGGACTTCAAAGTGTAAGTCCTGACCCTGACAAATACAGCAGATCTACAAACAGTCTAAAGGCCTTAACTCTATGTTTAGACAACTATCTCCCAGGACGCACCCTTAATCTTTCTCTAAAGAAACATACAACAGCTATTATGAGATGAACTGTTGGAATGTTTCAACAGACAGACTGTCTAGAAAAACTTGAGATCAGTCCATCGCCTTTATTAATATATCTGACTGTTTGAACTGCTTCAAAAGCTCAACAGACCATATGTTGGACGCCTAGAGCTGAGATGGACTCTAATCCAACCGATCCAGATGACAATTCTGGAAAGGTCTATTCCAGGGCGCCTTTCTTGCTACGGCTTACTATAGAAATAAATAGGTTATCACAATCCGTTAACATCATCAAAAGAACGAAGGCTGTACTTCATGAACTTCACAAAGAATTCACAAGAACTGAAGCCTAGAGCCAAAAGGCTAAACCCATAAATCTGTCTTCCAGGAACGATCTGCCAAAACACTCATCCAAAACAGATAAGATTCACTAGGGAGCGTACGAAGACAGATCGCATCAGACTGAGGGAGCAGGAACTGTTCAAACTCAGCTCGTATGTCAATAAAAACAGGTGTCAAGCAGATTAGCTGAAATGCTAAAGGCTTGGCTAATCCTAGAAGAGATCAAAGACAGATCAGTCATCACTAGCATGCTAATGCTACAAATGTTGGAGCAATTCAGGATAAAGATCTTACACATCTGGTAAAAATTCCCACTCTAGAACCTTCTCTACTCTTAATACCAAGCCCTTTTTTTCCCCCAATACCACAGAGACGTTCCATATCTTGAAACTTGGTACTAGTGCAAAGTTATTAATATTCATATAAGAATACCCACTGATGACTCAAATTCTGTGAACTGAAGCTGGGCCTCAATATCAGGTCGCTTTCAGCAAGGGCAACTCTCGCAAATTAAATTATTACATTTTAATCTTCTCTGCCTGAGTGAAACCTGACTCAAACAAGATGAATATTTCACACAAAATGAATCCACAACTCTTTATTAAAGCACGAAGCATGAACCCAATTCACAAACATCAAAGTACAAACAATCTTGTGTTAGGAAACTACTTGTGCCATTAAATGTACATTTATGTATTTAAAAGACTTCACAATCCAAATAATTTTACACTACATTTAAGTTATTGTATCCACGTCTAGGAATCTCAACTATGTCCACGGTGTTGCTAATGCTATTGCTCTACTAGTTGAGCTTCTGGAAGCTATACTGCTACATGCTTGGAGCATAAACAGCTTCATATTTATGGCTTTAAGATTTCTGATGTAGTAAACGTGGTTGGTACGTAGCTCACCTGGTACAGGGTTGCACATGCAATGTAGACCACAAAAGAGAAACAAGCTAAAAAGGGATGGTGGCTTCAGCAAATGTGTTTTCATCGCATTAAGTGTAGCTGGTACACGATTAACCTTTTAGTGCCATTCACTGGACATTTAATCTCTGAACTGCTGCAATATGACCAATAATCAATGTAATAAAATTACATTGGCAAATTTACATTCATCTGTTTTTATTAAAACCGAATATGCTTTTAGCACCACCGAGAGGAAATTTCATTTTGAATTTCACTAATTTTGAATCATTGAGTACAAGAAGCCACAGCCAAGTTTTTAATTTTAATTTAGGGCATCTACCCTGACTAAAAGTTTGACAAAGAAAACAGGATCAGATGACCAACGACACAGTTTCAGTTGCCAATTGTCTGAATATGAATACTGTGTTTTTATCAAATGTATGAAATAAAGAAAATGTGTTTAAAGGGAGGGGACTGAAAAAAAAAAAACATAATTATAAAGCTTAATTTCTTTAGAGAACCATAAAGTTTTCTCCCAGTAGAGCGTCTGAGCGCAAATCAATTTCTTTCAGTCGATTACAAGCACCAAGGTTCTAACCTTCATTTGTGAGTCTAATACTCCGACAGTTATGTAGAACACATACCAATTAAGCAATTCTGCTCAAATAAGAGGGCTGTGAACTGACGTGATTATGGAGGCCAAGCCCCAGGGGACTCTGGGTTATCGGCTCAGGAGCAGAAAAGTGAGCAAGCGTGAGAATGAGAGAGCAAGGGGAGCATGAATGGGGGATATGAAGAGAGGGAGGAGGAGAGGAAAAGTCATTTATTAAGTCTAATACTGTGTGGAACGTTCCCGTGGTAATGAGAAGGGCAGATTGTGGTAATGTTGGAAGCTGAGCAGAAAAGGTCAATCTATATCTGTTTCTGCCCACAGGAGCCACATTGATGAGCAACGCACAAGACGTGTGAGCATGTGTGTGCATGCAAACCCATAACATCCCGGCAGAAATGACTCCCAACGAGAGAATGATTAAGCATCAGGCATGACCATTTTCAGCATAAATGTGCAAGGCTTTAAATGTCAGTTTCACTGTACAAAGTCCATTATGTAGCTTGATGTTGCAAACATGTGGTTGCTTCCCAGGCTCATTGGAAACATGCCTATACCTACTATTCTGCAAAACTCACAGATACATATGTACAGCTAACTTGTATTCCTTTATTCACAAAATGTATGATTTAAAGGGATAGAGTTTTGGTTTCGAAAGCACAATTCCTCTAAATCCACTTTCATACGTATGGGTTTTCACATGATTCGGTGTTGCACTTGTAAAGTGAAGTGCTCCGGTGCTAATCCTGTAAAACTATGGCTCGACAAAAACAACTCAAACCCATGTAGCACTGTGGGATATGAAGCAATAATGTGATTTAGAAATCAAAAAGCTTTTCCATGTAGGTTTAGGGTTTGGTGCAGATGGTATTTTACTTTTCAAAAGTACAATTTTGAAATGTTACAATTCTAAAGTAGCTACTGTATGAAAGCATAACAGATTAAAATAAATTGAATTCAATATAAAATAAATACAAGTATTTTGACTTAATATCTCACAATGCTACTTAATAGCTTAAAATATGTCCATGAAGAAAAAGAAAATGCATCCGTGAACTACACGGGCCATATGCACCAACAGAATATTGTACAGCAACAGCGATGTACAAAATGTAAGAATGCTAAGATATAACTCTCTCCAAGCATTTTAGACTTCTATGGTGCAATCAGAAATTTACATTCGTAGCTCTCGCAGCTTTTATAACGCATATCCTATCAAAAAATAGAACAACAACTTGCATAAATCCCTACATGAAATATGCATGCTTTAGCTGTATTTCCATCCACTCTACATTGCAATTCACAATCCTAGAAGCACTTCTGCCCAATGCATATGAGGATACGTCAAAGCAATAGTTTATTTTCTTTCTTTTTAGTTTTTTTACTTAGCCAAATAAATTGCTGTGGAGCAAATAAACATTCTAACACACTGGGTGCATGCTAACTCTCATTTAATCTCAGTCTGCATATACAGACAAAAACGTATATTGATTCTTAACCATGCACGAGTCAAGATGTGTAAATGTAAACCTTGGGCTTGCGATGTTTCTATGGCAACATTACAAATGCTAAGGCAGTCCATGCATTGCAGTGTCCTTGTAGGCAGGATGCCAGCAGCGCTGCTCATATAATATATCTGTTAAGCTCTGCTGTCTTAATGTTTATATACATCATCTAGAACAGATGAAAACTGTCATTCAGGTTGGCTACAATGCATAGCAACTGCAGTAGTTGAAAAAAATAGCTTTTTAAAGCTTTCAGTGATGCCATTTTATATTGAGAATGTACTAAAAAAAAAAACAGGGCACTGATGGCAGAGTGCTGCCCTAGCTCAGAAATTGTGTCTTGTTTTCCATTCAAATATCTAAACATTTTTATACATTTATTTCAGGGGAATGATTTTTTTTTTATCAAGATAAATTTACTCTAGATGCATAACATTACATAAGATATTAGAGGAAACGGGAACAAGAACATAACGTCTGCTCAAGGGCTCCGAAAATCTTTTTGGCAGATGTTTTAAGCATAAATTCACTTAGATTTTGATCAAAACAAAACATCTTGTTCCACCGTATGTCCTTTCACATCTCTAAATGTATCTTTTGATTTAAGAATGTTTTGATATATTTATATGGGAAAGCAAGACAAAAAAAATAAAATAAAAAAAAATCCCTTTTTTTCTTCAGTGCAGCCTTGCTGAGTGCTATTACTGATGGAAGGATTGACTTTCCTTCTAATTTTTTCATTTATATCCATGTGTTTGCCACGTGAAGCTAAACCTGTAAAGCTTGTAAAATCCTTTCATCAAACAGAAGTATATTTTCAAATGCTGCTCATAAAATTTGGGATAATGATCATGCTGTAAAGCTTTACCAGCGATGTTATATGGAGAACATTCAGTTTTCACTATGCCTACATCAGAATAACTGGTTTCTGCTCCTGGATATCTAGGATGTAATAGTTTACTTCCAGCTCAAGTCAAACTCTCCTAAATCAGCAAATCAAATCAAACTTTAAAGCCTACTTACAATGGAGACACAATTCTGAATTTTCACCATAATTCTGCATGTGTATACCATCAGGTCGGGTGTCTAAACAATTTGGGCAAAAAAAAAAAAAAAAAGATGTACTGCCAGATGTAAACACAAAAAATAAATAAATTCTGAAAAAGTGTTTATGAAAAGGACTACAAAAACTCAAAAAGGTTGATCTCCAGGAGCAGAAGTGTGCACTCTTGACCGAAACGTCGATGAGGTCACATATACCTACCAGTGCCTTAAAAACAGAAGCACATACATTTTTCATGTATTCCAATAACCTCCTCTATCCAAGCATCTCTGAAAACAAGTGCAGTAGGTGGAGAATGTGAGGTGATGGTGAGATATTAAAAGCAAACAACAGAAGTCAAGGGAGAGTGAAAAACAAAGCAGAGCACTAATTAGCCAATTAACGAGCAATTAAGCTCCTGGAGCCTAATGGCCTGTTGTCTGGCTCGTTAATGGAACCCGTTAAGACTGACAACCCACTAAGTGCTGTACAGCGGGAGATACGGAACAAGACAAAGTCTCTGTTCAGACTGAAATCCTAGCTTACAGTAATACTATACTATACAGTAAACAAATATACACCGCTTGAACAAACTCAAAGGGAAAGCAAAATTACCACAGCAATGCATGATGGTAAAATTACAACCCATTGTTGATGTATCAGACTATGTATTAATTCCATTGCTACTTAACTACGTAACTATTTTAATTTAAATATTCTTTTTTTGGTTTATTAGTTCACTTTGCTTGCAGGGCTTAAACATCCTGAGCGCAAACACACAGCAAACACACAGTGCATTAAAATCACACAGTTGTCCCTAATTAAAGCTAGCATATTGCACTAATACATGCTAATGTAATGTGAGCTAATATTTGACAGTTCCACACTGTCAGGGTCAGTATTTATTAGCCATGGACGAGTGAGATATCGCTTCATGAAAATGCATGCGAGGCAAGAAAACAAGAACTTACAGGTTTTGCAAAACGGAGCAGAAATGAGCTATGCTTAAATATGCCTTTTCAACTTCCAGCTTTATTAGCTTTTGACTAATTTCCCTGCCTAATTATATCCTCTTTGAGAAAAATTTCAGAGCTATTAATAATGTACTTGGAGTAATTAGCAACATAAATATTTATAATGAACTGGATTAGCCATGCACAGTTGTGTGTGTGTGTGTGTGTGGTGTGAGGAACGCAAGAATTAGCAGAGCTCCATTTAAGCTATTAAACAATTCCACTTATATATGTTTTGTTGTGGAATATAAAACATACCTAGAAGTACTACGGTGTTATCACACTAATTACAGAAATATTCTAGGACTTACCATATACTGTAAAAACCATGCATTACTTTCTGAACTATCTGACACCATGACTGTACCATGGTACTTTTTTGTAAGGGTAGTCATTCTCTGCTATGTAAAATCATGTTATCAGATGCCAAACACGACAGTACTTTGGAAAAATACCATGATACTGAAATTATGTGCCATTCGATTTGCATCACTGAAACTACCATGGTATTTTGGACATGTACCATGGTGTTTTTGGAAGAAGCAGTTAATTAAAACATGTACGTAACATGGTACATTTCAATGTACCAAAGTATTACTGCACCATATACCATGATATATTAATAATAAAAAAAAACTAGTATCATCTGATTTATTTATTTTTGTAAGAAATGCAGAAATTTTGTAAGAAAGACTACCAAGGTATACAGGTGCTGGTCATATAATTAGAGTATCATCAAAAAGTTGATTTATTTCACTAATTCCATTCAAAAAGTGAAACTCCTCATTCATTCATTACACAGACTGATATATTTCCAATGTTTATTTATTTTAATTTTGATGATTATAACGGACAAATCCCAAATTCGGTATCCTAGAAAATTGTAATATTATGAAAAAATTCAATATTGAAGACACCTGGTGCCACACTCTAATCAGCTAATTAACTCAAAACACCTTCAAAAGCCTTTAAATGCTCTCTCAGTCTAGTTCTGTAGGCTACACAATCATGGGGAAGACTGCTGACCTGACAGTTGTCCAAAAGACGACCATTGACACTTTGCACAAGGAGGGAAAGACACAAAAGGTCATTGCAAAAGAGGCTGGCTGTTCACAGAGCTCTGTGTCCAAGCACATTAATAGAGAGGTGAAGGAAAGGAAAAGATGTGGCAGAAAAAAAAAAGTGTACACGCAATAGGGATAACCACATCCTGGAGAGGATTGTGAAACAAAACCCATTCAAAAATGTGGGGGAGATTCACAAAGAGTGGACTGCAGCTGGAGCCAGTGCTTCAAGAACCACTACACACAGATGTATGCAAGACATGGGTTTCAGCTGTCGGATTACTTGTGTCAAGCCACTCTTGAACAACAGACGGTGTCAGAAGCGCATCGCTACAAAAAGGACTGGACTGCTGCTGTGTGGTCCAAAGTTATGTTCTCTGATGAAAGTAAATTTTGGAAATCAAGGTTCCAGAGTCTGGAGGAAGAGAGGAGAGGCACACAATCCACGTTGCTTGAGGTACAGTGTAAAGTTTCGACATTCAGTGATGGTTTGGAGTGCCATGTCATCTGTTTGTGTTGGTCCACTGTGTTTTCTGAGGCCCAAGGTCAACACAGCCGTATTCCAGAAAGTTTTAGAGTACTTCATGCTTCCTGCTGCTGACCAACTTAATGGAGATGCAGATTTCATTTTCCAACAAGTATTGGCACCTGCACACAGTGCCAAAGCTTCCAGTACCTGGTTTAAGGACAATGGTATCCCAAATCTTAATTGGCCAGCAAAACTAGCCTGACCTTAACGCCATAGAAATTCTATGAGATATTGTAGAGAGGAAGATGTGATATGCCAGAGTCCCAAGAATGCAGAAGAGCTGAAGGCCACTATAAGAGCAACCTGGGCTCTCATAACACCTGAGCAGAGCAGTGCCACAGACTGATCCACTCCATGTCATTCCACATTGCTGTGGTAATTCAGGCAAAAGGAGCCCCAACTATATACGGAGTGCTGTACATGCTCATACTTTTCATGGTCATACTTTCAGTTGGCCAAGATTGCTAAAATTCCTTTCTTTGTATTCGTCTTAAGTAATATTGTAATTTTCCTTAGTTGTCAGTTATAATCATCAAAATTAAAAGAAATAACAATTTGAAATATATCAGTCTGTGCGTAATGAAATAATATACAAGTTTCACTTTTTGAATCGAATTAGTGAAATAAATCAACTTTTTGATGATATTCTAATTATATGACCAGCACCTGTCCAAACATGGTAGGAACATGGAATACATTTCATATTTTTAAAAGACACAATATCTCCAAGAAGCAATCAAACAAGTCATACTGTAATCATTCTCTATTGACAAGATTCATAACACTGTGCCACATACAACACAGTTTCTAGACTGTAAATCATAACTACACCTGTGTGGTCAGTGTTAACGCCAGCGGTGATTTCACCTGACAAAATCTCATCAGTCATTAGCATTAAGCTCTGTCCCTGTGCTGAGAGGCTACAGACCTCTGACTGAACTGAGGCAGATGGAGGGCCCATTAAAAATTAATTGACTTGTCAAGCGGTCAGCCCGTTCCATGGTGGAGACGGAAATAATTGCAGATGGAAAGTGAAAAGGGCTGTGATGCCCAGCGGGTCTCACACCGAGCATGTCTTCTACATGTTCAGCCGAACATGCCTCCTGGCCCGTCTGTCTCGCCCTTCTATCGTTCTCTCTCTGACCAGTGCTAATTACAACGCCCTCGGAATGTGCTACACTAAAAGGTCAATGCAAGTGGCAAGCCGACATTAAATATCAAAGTAATCTCCTCCTGAAACGACATGCACACAGCGAGGGAGGGCCGTGTTAATCAGTTCGAGTCTGAGGTTATCTCGAGCCAAGCGGGTGATGTTTACTTTGAAGATGCCACAAAAGGGAACAAATCGCAAAGTCTCCTAGAACACCGTTTTTACGAATAAGATAAACTCTATAGGATGCTTGCATTAAAAGCTAGTGGGGTGATCATAAAATATTTGATAATGCCGATCAAAACAGGTGACGGGTCGTCTTCACTGATCCTTTAAAACACTCTTTAATTGCGAATTACTTGCTATTTGATGGGTTCTGAAATATTAAAATGAAGCAATTTGGGGAAAAAAAAGAAAGTCCACTCTGCCATTGAGTATACTGAAATGAATACTGAAATGAATAGGCAGAATTTTACAATCAATCATATGTTTATATACACCTTGCAAAGTCTGCAAAATGCTAAGTACTTTACCAAAATAAGAGGGATCACTCAAGAGGCATGTTACAGTTTATTTAGTACTGACCAGAATAAGATAATTTCACATAAAAGATGTCTACAGCTATAGTCCACAAGATAAAATAATAGAATTGAATTCATAAAAATGATTTTTTAATTAAAACTATGTTGTTAACTGAATTATCCACAGTATTTTATCCACAGTTAAACTGCCTGCTGTTCTTCAGAAAAATCCCTCAGGATCCACAGTTCCTTCAGTTTTCTAGCATTTTTGTTTATTTGAACCCTTTCCAACAATGACTATGATTCTGAGATCCATCTTTTTACACTGAGGACAACTGAGGGACTCACATGCAACTATTACAGAAGGTTCAAACGCTCACTGATGCTCCAGAAGGAAACACAACGTGTTAAGACTCGGGGGGTTAAAACTTTTTGAATTTAAAGATCAGGGTAAATTTAACTTATTTTGTCTTCAGGGAAATATATATGTATCTTCTGTAGCTTCTAAAGGGCAGTATTAAATGAAACAAAATATGACATGTGGGGGGGGGGGGGGGGGGGGAAGAAAAATGAACACATCTTCATTCTGTTCAAAAGTTTTCACCCCCGGCTCCTAATGCAATATTTATTCATTATATATACTGCTCATCAAATTATGGAAACATTATGATTTTTAAATGTTTTCAATTGGTCACCAAGACTGCATTTATGTGCATGTTAATACTACCAGGTTGATTCAATCACATTAAATAATATTTATGGGGAAAAATATATATATTTTAGGGGCGGATAATATGAGTCGGAGCTTGAAAAAAGATCCAGGGAACTCTACAAACATGATTATCTTCAGGAAACATTTATAGATCAACTAAGTAGTTTTTGTTTTTTTAATCTATAGGGTCTATATTAGTGCTTAACCCAAATCAATAAAAGAGTGCAATAATATCCATGCTATGCTAAGCACACTGCAAATGTCTATAGCTGGTCTGTGAAGTACTAAGCTTTCCAAATCACCAATGTTTTCATAAAAGAACTCTTAATATCACAAAATGAAATAAAGTGTGACATTGCAGTGACCAAAAAGGGAAAAAGAGAAACGATAACCTTATTTTCATCCTTTCGCCCCCTCATGTTTTTGTAGTTGCCGTTATTGCTTTGCCCCCAGATGAATTGCAAAATGTTAAGATTTGCATTTCAATCTGGCAACCCTCTTCTTCTAAAGCGATAACAACCTGTTCTCCCCCCAGCACCGAGTCTCATTCAACAGCCAGCTCTGTTTTGTAAAGGCCCTGCAACAATGTAATTGCGGTTTCTCTCTTCATCATTACGGGGGAAGCTTTCGGCGGCCTGTTTACAAGCTAAATAAATAGCTACACAAAACATCTGGAGCTGCAGAAGAGGCCTTGAGTGAGCTCTTCACAAAACCTCAAGAGCGTACGCAAAGAAGCTGCGAGAAAGAGCTCTGGGTCTTGAGGGTTAACCCTTTGAGACAGCGTTAAAAAACACACAACACGACCAAAACCACTTTAATTATCTCTCTCTCTAAAAAATAAAAAAAGCAAGTGATGGGTGATGGAGTTTTTGTTCATGTGCAGGGCCATAAGTATCCAACTACCATTTCCAACCCACTCTTTCATTTTATTACCTGCTATTCATGAGCACATGAATACTGATTTTCACTCCGCATATGGTAGTATTCTGAAAAACAATGATCCGGGATATTGTGCTACTGTACGGAAAAATGTCAAGAAACCGCTTTCATTACACATTACAGAGATCTAATAAGAGACGGAGGTGGAACTTTTCAATAAAGCTGTAAGAATGTCAATAAAATGGAGCTGGCATCAAGTAAAAGCAAGAAGCCAACAAATATGCTACACGGTCTGGAATTATTTTTAAAGTTCAGTTCAGAGTCACTTCAGAAATCCTTCTTATTATATCATCAAGGTTAAAACCAGTTGAAGTGCTCAGGATTTGTGAAAACTGTGGTATATATTTGTTTCAGGATTCTTCGATGAACAGAATAGTTCTATAATCAATATTCATTTTTAAGCATAAATAATCTTAAAAAAATCCTACTGACACAAACTTTTGAACAGTGCATGGCACATTCAATTCTAGAAAAATCGAATTCATGCAGCAAGTGATATTAAATAATTATTATTTCAGAAAACCAGTCTCTATAATACTCCCTTCTTAAAATGAACATGATGTTCAACATCTTTATGGTTGATCATCTGAATATCTGTCAACCACCTGACAGCTCAAATAACTGCAAATCTTTATATTGTCAGGCCTTCGTTCTACACCATACAAACAATTACTGCTAGCATGATCGTTACAAACTACACCATCACGCTTTTATAGGAAAGCTCACATTTACTGCCAGCTTTCTTAACTGCATCAGGCATTTGAATATTAATTAATTTGAAATTCAATTATTTTAGTTCAGCCTCCTTACATCCAAATTTGAATTGCAGTTATGCATTTAATTTGATACATACATTTAAAATAAGCAACTAAATTGGATCCTGAGTTTCCTTGCTTTGTGAAAAATTTACTCCTCCATGTGGAGTCTATTGGAATGAGGTTATGAAAACTTTGCGCGGTGGCTTAAGTTGCAAATGTGCCCATGATATAAGCTCAGCCAGCACAGTCTGGAGTGTTGTAGAAGTACCCTCACGTCAATATTCATAAAACACAACCTCAGTGTTACTGCTGCTCCATGCCAGCGGCCTTAATGTAATGATATGGTGGAAAACTCTGAAATGCTGGCAGATGTGTTCCTTGAGGTTTCAAACCACAGATCTCTCCATCACAAGTGGAGCTGAAGCCATACAAGCCTCACAGAGAAGAGAGGTCATGTAAATATTGGGAAGAAGCCAAGACTAAAGGAGCATAATAACTCCTTTGGTAATATTTCATGTCTTAAGTTCCAGCACAAAATAAACCAAAAAGTCCACATGCCGTTTTAATCACATAGGGAGAATCCCTACATAACATATGAGAATCCATAACCCCACATGACTCTGCATTTACCACTCTCATAAACATCCTGTCCCTTTAAGAAATACTGTGTTTCTACTCTTGGGCATTGAGTTATATAAATTGCACTCTAAACATGTTGTCTATTAGGGCATATTTTTGGACTCCCTGAGCAGACAGAAGTCACTAATGAAGCCTTGGAACAATTTAAGCCCATGGCAAGTGACCTATTAGGCTCAACATGCGTCATGACACAAATGTGACTTACTTTTCACGTCATGACTTACTTTTAACCATGAAGCATACTGAAATTCTGTCATTTTCATTGCAGTTCTGAAACGCTAGTTTTCTAGGTATTGAAAACTGTACATTTCGGAACTCACGAGAAGCCAAGGAAATAAAAATGTAAGTTATTCATATCATCAGTCATAAAAAGTAAAATAATTCCTTTTATTAATTTACTCTGCAGTGCACACACACACAACTTCATTTACATACTGTATCATATTTAGCATTACAGTAAATAAGCAGTTATTTCAGGGTGATGAAATATTCTGAAATTACAGTTGTATCTAGCATTATGTTAAAATACTAACAGCAGTTTTAGACTGATGAAATAGTTGCAATGCATTGTACTGCAATTCTATGACTTTTCATTACTTTTAAGATTCTATTCATTTCCATGACTTTTGATTTTTCTGAAACTTCTAGTTATGTTTTCTTAGTAAAAACTCTTGGAAGGCCATGCGAATGAAAATCTAATGAAGTAATGGAAAAGTGGATTATATACACAACTTCTTTTGCATATAATCATTACAGTTGCATTACAGTAAATCAACAGTGAGTGTACAACAATATTTGTTTTTTAATCACACAAAGTCTCTTCACATATTTGTACTAATGACCTGCTCTTATTCGTGTGTGTTTGTCATAGGCGGCCACCTTTGTTATTTCAATGTTTACATTCTGGTTTTAGTACCAGACCACCATAATGCGGTTTAGAAAAACACTTATTACTTATTGATTGCATCTTAGGTAAGCAAACCCTGCCACGTTCACGGCACATGAGAAAGACAAAGAGAATTTACACTGGAGTCAACTGATGTTTACAGCAACATTTCATCTTAACAGCCGATAGTTCCTAAGAAATTCTGAAGAACCTGATAAAAACATCAAACATCCTGGTCACGTCACATGCAAGCGGACCTGTACCGAACTATTCCAGCCAGGAGTCGTTATGATGTTAGAAATATGATAGTGATCGTTCCTCTCCGGTCTCACTGGGGTCTTGATGGACAGAACAAGGCAAATGTGATAAAGAGGGAGGAAGGCAGGCAGGATGAGATGAGAAGAGAATTAAGTGCCAGGTGAAAATATGAAACCCATCCCGCAAGCAAAAGAACGATCATCTTTCATGTCTTTACCGAAAGGTCAATGGTGTGATCCTTCTGTCCGGGCCTGCAGCCAATCCCTTCACACCTAACACCACACACACACACACACACACACACAGCTGCCGCAGAGAGTTACAACAGCTGTTAAGTGTGCATAATGACTGCTGTAAACCCAAGCAGTAAAACCAGGCACGGCGCCCAGGAGCAGAAAAAGAGACGACGCCGAATCCTAGATCAAATTCTAAACGCAACATCAGAACTGAAGCAGAGGGCATTTAAAGAATCCTAATGAAGTAACAACTGCACTGGGAGTCAAAGAGCTGGCTAGTTCTAATAATACAATCTTATTTACATTACACTTATCACACTCTGCTCAACAGAGGGATTCAACAAGTACTGATCAGCCAATTAAGAAACTGCTTTAACGTACCTGAATGTGTTCCACCAAAAAATTCCATGTTACCCTGCATGCATACTTTCTACAGTACACAGTTGCAATGAATTTGACATGAGCAGATGGTCATCCGAACCAGTGACATTCAAATTAAATAAAACGTCAGGCAGTTATTAATTTACTCTTATTTGGTCTTATATTGTGTGCATTATTTCTAACGATATATAAATACACTGCAGTTCAAGTCTGGTGTTGGAAATATTTATTTTAAATAAATGAACACTTTTATTCTGCAAAGATGCATTAAAGTTGACTGCACTCATATGGAAATATAATGCATGGCATATATTGCCCTAAGAGTGATATTGCCATATAATATACTGCATATACTTCATATATGCAAATGTATTAAATAACATACAGTATATACCAAAATGTATGCTTGTATATATTTTTACATTTTAAAAATATCAACACACAAATATTACAACATAAATAAATTCCATATGTTTAATGAAAAATGACATTTGCATGTACTACACATGATCATTTTGTATCTCTCTTTAAAGGAAAATAATTTTTCAACCCGCTCATATTTATGCTTCTATTGATTGCAAACCGATACCATCATGTCTTGGTCTTAATTTCCTCTGAAATGTGTCATGCTATGCAAGTACAAAGGGTTGGGAGTGCACATAAACACTTAAAAATACATAAATAAATTAATGAGTTGTTTATGATTATGTTTGATTATATATTATTGCGCTACACAGGCTACGTGACTACAGCGCCACTATCAGCCTTCATCCCATGTGGCTGCAGATCTTACTGAACATCATTAACACGCTCTTATATTACAGGAAAGTACGGCCAGCAGTAAAAATCAACCGGACTGACCTTGCTGTGACAAACACATGGTTTTACTCTCCTGGGGGCAGTTTTACCTCTCTGCAGTCGTCTCTCTTTCTCTCTCATGTTCCTTTAAAAGTAGCATATATATATACTAGAGCAGTCAATTTAAGAGTAACATTTAATTAAAGGAAAGCATGTGTTTTATAGAGCTGTGTGTCAGGGCGAGTGATAGAGTGATTAAGTGGAAATGAAGTCTGCCGAGAGGACATCAATCTAAAGGAGACTGCACTTAACCTCCAGGCCATTATAAAAGACACCAAAAGAAATACTCGAGGAAGAACGAGGGAGTTGGACTGCTGTGTAAAAACGGCTGGTAAAATCTGACACCTCAACTAAACAGCTCCCACATGTGAAATACGATAAATGCTGTTACTTGATTACCCAGGAACATGTGGTGACGAAATACTCTTAAAATAAAATAAGAAATGTATTGATTGGAGTGTTGTAAATCTCAAGAAGTCTGGTCATAGCGTTTTCCAAACTAAAAAGCAAATATGATGATTTAATAATGAGAAATAAATAATTGTTTTGTTATACATACCTAATAACTTTACTAACAACAACAAGAACTATGTTATTATCTTAAACACACAGAGATAAATGGCTTTTCTTAAACAGTGACTATGCTCTATAGATTATTCTAATTCTGGAACTACTTTATGAGGGAAATCAGATCATCTTTATGTATTCTACTTAGTAATTCAATATGGCACAAAATCATAGCATCCAGAATTTTCTAGATGCAGACATGTTTATAGAGCATGTTTGCGGTCTACACCGATGCACTTTCTGAGGTTAGTGCTAACCCAATACCTATGAAGTAAACCACATTACATTACATTAAATATAGAAATGGGCATATATATATATATTTTTTTTTTTTTCATTTACAGGATATTCCTCAACTTATGTGACAGCATCATGTTTTTGTAATTACTTCAGCCTGGTTTAAAATCCATAGGTATGCAATTAAAAACTGAAAATTATTTACGAATAACCTAAAACGCCTGTTGAAACTGCTGCAAAAGAGTCAATCTTTTCCTTCTGCTTGCACACTATTTAAAATGTGTTGCTTTCCACCACGAAGGGAAAATTTGGGAATTATGAAAGAGGAAGGAATGAAAGAGTTGGAGTCATGCATTTTTCTGGTAAAATAATAATTAGATGGATGGGTGGATAGATTTAAAACATTTATACTTTAAATATAAAAACAGATGCAGGATGATGCCACTAGAGAGGGAAATTTCCAACACACAGGATGAGATGAGAAACCACAACCAACTTATTCTCATTTGGCTACTTGTCAGTGAGCAGATCTGGAGTGCACTAATTGCAGGAAAAGTCTCCTTAGAGCAAAACTGTGGTTAAGTGAAGAGCTCCAGGGCTCGAGTGAAATCTCTGTGGACTCTCTCAGGAATTGCACCTGCTGCGTTTTTTTTTTTTTCATCTGCACTGGAAATTCAGAGGAAGTTGGAAAAGGGCAACGTGACGGTGCCAAACCCACAATCCACAAGAATCGAAAGCAAGCAGCCTCTGTGTAAGGAGACCCAGAGCTCTGACAGCACTGACAGGTAATGATGAATCACAGCACTTTAACTAGGCCAGGACTCTCAGCATGCTAATAAATGGCCTGCCCAAACTCTGGATGATTTCTTACTCAAGATATGGATTAAAAGAGAACTGTGTGGGGTGAATTCACTAAACACGCATCACTGTTCTGGGCAGCATTTCAGCGCCAAAAAAACACATGCAAAACAGGGGCTAAAATAGTCACTGCCAATGCTTTTGAGAGACTATACGTCTCCTTTGTATGTAAATGAGGCTTAGATTTCATTTGGCACTGGGTGTGTGTTAGGGGTGGGTGAAATATGCATCAAACCGGCAACTCAAATTAAATTATATAAATTAGATTTAAGTTAACGTTGCCAGCAATATAAAATATTTATTCATCCATAAACTTCTAAAACCAGGGCAGTAGTTACACGACCTGATCAGTTCATAAAAAAAAAAAAAATAATAATAATTTATATATATATGTGTGTGTGTGTGGTTCTGGTAAACCCCTAAAATGCCCCACCACAAAGATGGCAATATCAAAAATCTATGTCCTTTTGGGGAAAATTTTTGGTCCCCAGGAAGAAACCATTATATTGTTTTATGCATCTAAGCTACACTAAGCTAAGCTAAGCTACACTGAAAAAATGGTGTAGATTGCACTGAAACTATTTTCATTGAGAAACTGCTAGTAAATTTCACACGTAATTATGAAGAAATGGTAAGTAACACACTGAAGTAAACATTAAATTGAAAGCTTAAACGGAGAAAGACTAAAACGGTATTTTCATGTAAAACGGCAATCTTTTTTTTTTCATTTACAAGGACAAATAAAAATCATTGTACAGTGTACTGTAAAGCTTTGTTAAAAATCTCTTGGGAAAACAGAAGATATATAATATATTCAATATATAATCAAATAATAATATACAAAACATTGACATTGTTTAAAATACAGTATATTGCCCAGCTCTATTGTCTGCGTGTAAGATCATGCAAGTTGAAGAGTGTGTGTTTCTTTGTTTGTGTGTGTGTGTGTTTGTGTGTGTGTGTGTGTGTGTGTTCTTTAAGACGTGTTGCTCATCACCTAAACACTATGATCATCCCTTCTTGTGAACACAGACCCAGAATGCCTCACTGTTTTGGTCTCCACTCCCTAATTATAGCGGTCCCATCAAGCCGAGGGAGGAGAGAAGTGAGGAGGGACGGAGAGACGGATGGATGGATGCAGAGAGGAGGCGGTGAGCTAGCGGCGGGATCTCTCATCAACCGAGCGGGGAATACTCATGCTTTCTTCCTCGGCTTCTCGCCAGCCATTTTTACACACTGTGTAACTGAGGCCCTGCCTTGATTGGGTTCGTCACATCTTAAGCTTTACAGTACAGTTAACAAAACATGTTTAGTGATATTAAACCATTAGTTCACCTCAAGAATAATCATTACGACATCACACACTCACTGAAAAGTCATTAAGAGTATGTATAAATACCATAAAAATATCATAAAAGTGGACTATACAGTGTGGTGTATTCAGTTTCAGTGTTGCCATTATCACATGTATAAATTACATTTTAAAATATATTTAAAAAGAAAACAGCTATTTTACATTGTAGGCCAACATCACAGTGCTACTGTTTTTGCTAAAAAAATAATAATTATCAAATAAATACAGCCTCGTCAGCAAAAGAGACTTTTTTAAAGGCAAAATTTTTTTTTTACATTTTTTACATTTTTTTTATGCTTTTGAAATTTTTATATATATATATATATATATATATATATATATATATATATATATATATATATATATCTATATATATATATCTATATATATATATATATATAGATATATATATATAGATATATATATATATATAGATATATATATATATATAGATATATATTGATATATTGATATTTATATAAAATATGAAATTTTTTACTTTTTTTATGCTTTTGGAATGTTTATATATATATATATATATATATATATATATATATATATATATATATATATATATATATATATATATATATATATATATATATTGATATATTGATATATTGATATTTATATATATTGATATATATTTTGAAATTTATATATATATATGAATCCTGTATTATTTCACGAAATGTTCTCAATGGCTTTGAAATACACTCCTTAATTGCAAATATGAGGTGTTTGCAGGCTATTATTGGAAGCGTTGCCTAAACTGTGTTTTGAGGAGCCAAACTCCTACAACTGTGGCACTCGTGCAGGAACGAAGAGGCCGAAATCAGCGTGGGAGGTGTTTGTGGATCTACAAAATCTCCAATGACACGTTCCGGGTCCTATAAAGAAACCAGAACAGCGTTGTGTTTGGAGGAAATGACAGCTAGCTCATGTTTGGGAAACAGCGGTACAGGGATTCCAGCACAGATTGTAAAGAAATGTGTTCATTTCGGTACAGCTCAGGATAAACAAAAGAGAATATTAAGCAAAAGCAAGCGGTAGAGACGACAAAATACAAAAGGTTACGTGGTCATGTTCGTGGGGAAGGGTACTTGGCATTGATGAATACAGGAAGAATGTGAGACTGCAGCATACGTGCGGAGAGAAAACGCTGTCTTCACAGTTCATTACCACTTCTCTCTCTCGTGTTAATAAAAAGCTGCACGTTACAAACGTGTCAACAGGGAAGTGTTTTCATTTACACCGACGGGTTAGAAAAAAAAGTGGAAGAAAATTAGATGCTAAGTAATTTCAAGTGGCAGGTTGTCTGCTTGATAGCAACCGAGGGAAAGCGTCTCAGATAAAGAGAGGTACGGTTTCTTCCTGCGAGGAAGCAGCTAGAAAAAAAACGGAGTGAAAAGAGTAATTGCGAACAAAGAAGTGGTGGAATTGTCATCACTCCGTGGAGACTGGATTTCATGGCCCGCTCTGAGAGAAAAGAGGCGAGAATGACTCTTTCATGCGGCTGACTGAAGCGCCTAGGGAGAAGAAGATTTCATTCGAGCCGTTCTCAGAGGCTAGCGTCAGTTATCAGACCCAAATCAAATGATCCTACAAGTGCCACAGGCAGACACGGAAAAGCTTGCTGAGAGAAAGGAAGTGCCTCTATTAGAGTGGACTAAAGGCATCACACGCGATTGATGTGCACCATCACGCTGTGAGGTTCTGCGCTCAGGAAATTAAAAGTATTTTTCATCCCTGACTATGCCCTCAGTCACAGACAGAACTGGAGAGTGAGGACACAAAATGGCTTTTAGAACTTTTAAAGACAGAACTCAGTTAATGAACAGGAACTATTCCAGCCCTCGAGAGAGAGATTTTCAGAAGGACTTTTTTATATGAGAACATATCCATCACTTACAGTCATGTGACAGATCTTCACAAGATATCCGAACTGAGAAACGCAGCACTGCATTGAATGTTACTGCAGCGTGACGGTACTAAATGTGCACATTAGGCCAGAAAGAAGTACTTGGCAACTACCTCAAATAATTCAAATTAAAAATTAAATTTATGCATTTAGCAGATGCTTTTATCCAAAGCAACTTAGTGCATTCAGGCTATCAATTTTAACCTATCATGTGTTCCCGGGAAATTGAACCCCCAACCTTGCGATTGACAGCGCAATGCGTGACCAATTGAGCTACAGGAACAATTATAATAATAAAATTATAAAAATTATTAAAATGGCAAAAGTGCACAACAAAACAAAACCAAAAATTTAAGAAGTACTTAGCAACTAGCTGAAATAACTTTACATTTACTGAAAAAAAATATATATATATTAAAAAACTTCTAAAAATGGCACATAAAATAACCTAAAATTAAAATGAAAACTGAAAAATATATTAGCAATTAAAAATTCTAACGATAATAGTATTTAAATAAAACTAAAAGAACACTGACAAAAATGCAGGAATATCTTGAGTTGTATACTTAGCATCTGTTTTTGCCATTTTGGTTGTAAAATCCTGAATAGGGCCAGGTTTATCCATCTTATAAACAATATAGTTTGTCATTTACAACCTCAATATTATCTATGACATCATACATTTCAATGAAACTTTTGGCAAACTCATAATAAAATTCCAATCAGGTCAGAAATAACTGAAAGATTATGTGCATAAAAGAAATAGTGAACAGCTACAGCAACTTAAACATACACTGTCCCTCATCCATGCTTTTTAAAATCTTTCATACATATGAGCCAATACTGGGCGACAGTTATCTTCAATACATGTTATAGTGTGATAAACCTTTTCATCTTTTTAATACAGTATATTTCGCTTTAAACCGTCGCTCTGTTATAATCCCTGAAAGACAAAACCATAAAAAAGGACTAGTTACACTAACATCTAAATATCTAATGTTGTTGCTCACCCCGTCACAGCTTCCACTTTTTGTTATAAATAAACAACGTATCATTTATTCACTGTGATGTGTCTGTCGACCTCTGAAACCAAAAACACATTAACACCATATCATAAATGATGTGTAGTTGAGAATAAATGTGTATTTCTATAAATGTAGAGTTCTGTTCTGCCAGCCGACTATTGAGGGGCAATTGTGAACAGCTTCATCTAGTCTATTAAACCTTCATTGCTCGTTTAAGATCACCAAAGATCTCCCATTAGACAGACAAAGTCTTAATGTGAGAGCCGCCTCATTGGCGCTTGTGGTAAATGTTCCCTCCATTAACCACAAAGATCATGGATAAAGTGGGTTTAAATTGACTGATCCTAGAAAAAGACAGAAGTCGTACTCTCTGAAACCATAACACTAACAGTGCTCTTGTATATTAGCTCCGTTTCCAGTGGCTGGAAAGTTATGAGAGGCAGTATACATAAGAAAAATGTACTGTGTAACTAGCATTGGATGGAAATACTGTGGGACAGTGAAGGTATCAGATGGTGAAATGCACCATGGAACAAGGGTGGCTATTTGATCATATTTGATCATTTTAGTTAAGTTTCTGCAGTGCCATAATTTTGCAATTGTGAGCCCATAAATAAATGCAATATGGTACAAGACTTCAGTATGTAAAAAGGTACTCCTACTCTTATGTTTTCACAATTCTAAACAACTTACTGTACAACTATACAAGTACCGTATTTTCCGGACTATAAGTTTTTTCATAGTTTGGCTGGTCCTGCGACTTATAGTCAGGTGCGACTTATTTATCAAAATTAATTTGACATGAACCAAGAGAAATGAACTAAGAGACCTGAACCAAGAGAAAACATTACCGTCTCCAGCCAACAGAGGGCGCTCCTGTAGTCTACACTGAAGACATAGAGCGCCCTCTCGTGGCTGGAGACGGTAATGTTTTCTCTTGGTTCTAAATAAATGCGACTTATATATGTTTTTTTTCCTCATCATGACGTATTTTTGGACCCATGCGACTTATACTCAGGTGCGACTTATAATCCGAAAAATACGGTAATAGCATCTTTTTACTATGGTATTGCACTTGGAATTACCAAGTCACAGTTGGTGACCAAGATAACCAAATAAAAATAAACCCTGGTCCCTGAATATTATCTGCCTTGTCAGTCAGGATCAGTAGACAAACAAATAAACACACACACACACACACACAAACAAAACAGGTTGGAGGAGACTTGTGCAGCTCAAAGTCATGTATCGGTTTCAGGACAGCTTGATTCTATCTGTGCAATGTACCACATCTCCCCCCAAGGGGACTATACTATTGGGCTATTTCAGAATATGTTAGTGCCTACGTGTTGATAGACTCATCTCTCAGAGCCATGGATGTGTACAGTGTGTGTATGAGTGTATGTTTAAGGGGGAATAGCTTCGCTTATCCTGTCTCCCACGCAGCAGGTGCTGTATGGCCTCTTTGTGGTTGTAACAAAGTCTACATAAATGTTTGGTCTTGCATGGTGATGAATGGTTCGTAACCGAAGATTATTCATCCATGAACTCATTTAGTTATATATTGTGACATGCGTCCCGAGCGCTCGTCAGTGTCGCCCTGGCAACACACGAGAATCACCGGCACGAGCTCATCACGGGCTGAGCGGCCGCACCTGCAGCTCATCAAGAGGAGCCTTCTTAGGCAGAGGAGGAAGACAGAGTGGTGAGGAATGTCTCCCAACAAGGACGCTAACCCTTTCCTCCTCTGTTACAGAGAGCAGCGTGTGACCGTCAGCCCCACTAAGGAGAGCACAGCACGGGATCCACCACTCCGGACACAGCGAGCACAAGGGACTTGAAGCGCCACAGGAGAGCACCGCCTTCACCAAGAGCACCATTGTATTTAATAAATCCACCCTTCGGGGACCTTTTCTGTCCATCGGTTGTCGTGTAGTTCCTCACCCCGCCACACTGGTGGAGAATGCGGGCAAGAGTGTGAGCTGGACACCGACAACCGACCCCTGAGGAGACCCTTAAAGCCGCCCGTTTGTTTTTTTTCTGTTTCCTTTTCATTTCCCCCTGTCATTTGTTCTGCTCTGTTTTCACAGGCGGCCGCTCCTCCCCCGGCATGGAAGAACTGCTGAAGCACCTCACCGAGGTGAGCATCCGCCAGCAACAGATAGTGGAGCACATGGCCTCACGTCAAGGAGACGCCGAACGTGAGCTCGCCGCCCTCCGCGCCGCCGCCCACCGCACGCCGCTGCCTGACCCCCGTGTCCAAGCCGTCCAGCTGATGCCAAGAATGACGTCACATGACGACGTGGAGATGTATCTTCGGATGTTTGAGGCCACCGCAGTCCGGGAGGCGTGGCCAGAGGACGAGTGGGCCCGTCTCCTCGCGCCGCTGCTGACCGGGGAAGCGCAGCGGGCGTATTTCACCATGACGGCCGAGAGAAGCCGGAACTATGGAGAGGTGAAAAAGGAGATCCTAGGCCGAGTAGGCCTTTCCCCAATCTGTGCGGCGCAGCAGTTCCATGACTGGGAATATCGAGCTCGACAGCCCGCTCGCGCCCAGGCGGCCGAACTATCCCGGTTGGCCCAACATTGGCTGTTGGCCGGGGGTCCCTCCGTACACCAGGTAGCTGAGCGTGTGGTGATCGACCGACTCCTCCGCGCCCTTCCCCGCGCGTTGAGGCAGGCGGCTGGCATGAGGAACCCCACCGATCTTGACGGGCTCGTGGAGGCCATTGAGCTGGCGGAGGCCGCCCAACACCGGGAGATAGGGGAGCGAGCGCCGCCTTTTCCCCGAAGGGTGGTCCAGGAGCGACGCTCGCCGGAGGGCACCCAGCGACCCGTGAGCAGGCCTGCGGTTCCCGGCCCCCAGGACGAGCCAATGCCCACCGAGCCGCCGCGTTCCCCAGGACGGACATGGCTAGCAGGCTGTGCAGTCCACGGTCCAGCGCTGAAGGCACCACGGGCCAGGGTGCGCATCAACGGCCGGCCATTCGTCGCCGTCCTCGACTCGGGCAGCGGGGTAAGCCTGATACAACCGACTGTCCTTCCACCCCGAACAGGTTCCAGGGCCCGGCTGGCGATAACGTGCGTGCACGGGGATACCAGGCATGTGCCGGCCCGGAGAGTGACCATCACCGCGACACCTGGTTCCTGGCCCGTCGAAGTGGGAATCTTAAGGAACCTACCGGTACCCGTTCTCCTCGGCCGGGATTGGCCGGGGTTCGATCAGCTCCTCACCTCCAGCACACAGCCTGCTAGCCCGGCCGGGAACCGCCGACGCCGGAGTCCAGCAAGGCGCCCTCGACGAGGCCCCGCGCTGCTAACGTCAGACAGCCCTCGAGGAGGTGAGTCCCCCTCCCAAAACTCTAACCTGTTCTTCGATGTCTTCCAGCAGATAGCGGGAGGGGGGACGCTCGCCAAAGAGCAGCGTGGGGACGAGCGCCTCAAGCATTGCTGGTCTCAAGTGCGGGTGGCGGAAGGGGAGGATCTACAACCAGCTCCCCACCCCACACCCCACTTCATCATCCAAAACGGCCTGCTCTATTATGTCGGCCAGCGGAGGGGGGAGGAAAAGACGCTGTTGGTGGTACCGCGGAGTAAAGTCCCGGCGGTCTTGGAACTCGCCCACGCCCACCCGATGGCTGGCCACCTCGGCGCCCAAAACACTGTGCAACGGATCCGGGACCGCTTCCACTGGCCAGGACTGGAGGCGGATGTCAAGCGGTACTGCCAAGCGTGCCCGACGTGCCAACGGACCTCGCCACACACTCCTCCCCCTAGCCCGCTGATCCCGCTGCCGATCATTGAGGTGCCCTTCGAGCGCATCGGGATGGACCTGGTGGGGCCGCTGCCGAAGTCCGCCCGGGGGCATGAACATATCCTGGTTATCGTGGATTATGCCACCCGCTACCCAGAGGCCATTCCCCTCCGCAAGGCCACCGCCAAAAACATCGCCCAGGAGCTCTTCCTACTGAGTAGTCGGGTTGGCCTACCAGCGGAGATCCTGACCGACCAGGGCACCCCTTTCATGTCCCGGATCATGGCTGACCTCTGTAAACTCCTCAAAGTCCGACAGATCCGGACCAGCGTATACCACCCACAAACCGATGGGCTCGTGGAACGCTTTAACCAGACCCTGAAACAGATGCTGCGGCGTGTCGTGGCCGAGGACCGACGCGACTGGGACCAGATGATCCCGTATGTGCTGTTCGGGATCCGGGAGGTGCCCCAGGCATCCACCGGCTTCACGCCCTTCGAGCTCCTCTTCGGCCGCCAACCCCGAGGGCTCCTAGATGTCGCCCGGGAAGCCTGGGAACAACAGCCTGCGGTATGTCGGACCACCGTCGAGCACGTCAAGGCCATGAGGGAGCGGATCGACAGGGTCATGCCATTGGTCCGGGAGCATCTGACCAAGGCCCAGCAAGACCAGCAGCGCCTCTTCAATCGGGCTGCCCAACCCCGGGAGTTCCAGCCGGGAGATCACGTCATGGTACTGGTCCCCACCTCAGCCTGTAAGTTCCTGGCCCGCTGGCAGGGCCCGTACACGGTCACCGAACGGGTGGGACCCGTCACCTACAAAGTGCGCCAACCTGGTCGTCGAAGGGAAGAGCAGCTCTATCATATAAACCTGTTGAAGCGCTGGGTGGGGACCGGGCCCCAGCTCTCGGCCCTCGCCGCCACCTCTCCCGTGGTTGTGGACATGGACCCCCACCTCTCCGCAGCCCAGAAGACGGAACTGCAGCACCTGGTCGGTCAGTTCTCGGATGTGTTCTCCCCTCTGCCAGGGCGGACGGCCGTCATCCAGCACGAAATCCGAACACCACCAGGAGTCATCGTCCGGCAGCGGCCCTATCGTGTCCCGGAGGCTCGGCGACACGCAATCGAGACAGAGGTACAGGAGATGTTGAAGCTAGGGGTAATTGAGCCCTCGCGGAGTCCATGGTCCAGCCCCATCGTCATGGTCCCGAAGCCCGACGGCACCCTAAGGTTCTGTAACGACTTCCGCCGCCTAAATGAGGTCTCTGAATTCGATGGCTATCCCATGCCCCGCGTCGATGAGCTCCTGGATCGACTAGGAAGGGCCCGGTTCATCTCAACTCTCGACCTCACCAAGGGGTATTGGCAAGTCCCCCTGTCTAAGGATGCCAAGCCGAAGACCGCCTTCTCGACCCCCAGTGGCCACTGGCAGTACCGGGTCCTTCCCTTCGGCCTGCACGGGGCCCCCGCCACATTCCAGAGGCTCATGGATGTCCTGCTGAGGCCCCATATGGCCTACGCCGCGGCCTACATCGACGACGTGGTCATCCATTCAGAGACCTGGGGGGAACATTTAGAGCGGCTCCGGAGGGTGCTGCTGGACCTCCGCCGGGCGGGGCTCACCGCCAACCCCCGGAAATGTCACCTGGCTCTCTCCGAAGCCAAGTACCTGGGCTTCTGCGTGGGACGTGGCCTCATCCGCCCCCAGGAAAAGAAGGTGACAGCTATCCTCTCGGCACCGCGGCCCTCTACCAAGACCCAGGTACGAGCCTTTTTGGGGTTGGCAGGATACTACCGGTGTTTTATCCCTAACTTCTCCTCCTTAGCCTCTCCCCTGACAGATCTGACCAGGAAGGGGCAACCGGAGAAGATAGCCTGGAGTTTAGAAGCGGAAGAGGCGTTCCAGCAGGTGAAGTCAGCCCTCACCACGGAGCCAGTCCTGCGAGCCCCCGACTTCAACTGCCCCTTCCTGGTGCAAACCGACGCCTCGGACACCGGGTTGGGAGCCGTTCTCTCCCAGGTCCAGGACGGCGAGGAACACCCGGTGATCTTTATTAGCCGGAAGCTGACCCCGACCGAACAACGGTATGCCGCCGTGGAGAAGGAAGCGCTGGCCGTCAAGTGGGCAGTCCTGGAGCTCCGCTACTACCTCCTCGGACGCCGGTTCACCCTGCTGACAGACCATGCGCCACTGCAGTGGATGGCCCGCGCAAAGGACACCAACCCCAGGATAACCCGCTGGTTCCTTGCGCTCCAGGACTTCCACTTCACCATACAACATCGGGCGGGGACGGCCAACGCCAACGCAGACGGTCTCTCCAGGATAGGGGCAGCTTTCGCAGGTCTGTCAGGCTCCACTTCCCACCCTCCCCATATCTCCCCATTGTACCGCAGGCGCAGGTCGACGCTTAGGGGGGGGGAGTGTGACATGCGTCCCGAGCGCTCGTCAGCGTCGCCCTGGCAACACACGAGAATCACCGGCACGAGCTCATCACGGGCTGAGCGGCCGCACCTGCAGCTCATCAAGAGGAGCCTTCTTAGGCAGAGGAGGAAGACAGAGTGGTGAGGAATGTCTCCCAACAAGGACGCTAACCCTTTCCTCCTCTGTTACAGAGAGCAGCGTGTGACCGTCAGCCCCACTAAGGAGAGCACAGCACGGGATCCACCACTCCGGACACAGCGAGCACAAGGGACTTGAAGCGCCACAGGAGAGCACCGCCTTCACCAAGAGCACCATTGTATTTAATAAATCCACCCTTCGGGGACCTTTTCTGTCCATCGGTTGTCGTGTAGTTCCTCACCCCGCCACAATATAAAACAACATTTTACATATACGATGCTAATGAAACATTTCAGACGCTTTTATATACACATCTAAATTCATAAACATTGATATTTATCAGCATACTTTGGGCAAACATTGCATTGGCATTTGAGCAAGAGGTTTTTTTTGACAACAAATGAGAGATGTCTAAATACTTTCATAAACTTTAGTGTTCAATCTGTTATTATTGGTATCTATAGTCATCTAGTGCAGAACTGAATCTGATGGCGTTTTATTTTTTACATGCAGCATGCAACCCTACATTTTTCTTTCGGAGCCGTCTCGCCAGCAACTTGCATGAACAATATTTAAGTCTTTTTCTATGGCATTTTAAAAATGCAAACCATTTTTTAGATAGCAATGTAAACATAGCATAGATAGACATTTGCATGTGGCACTTCTGATCCTATCAGAATGGAAATTGAAACTCAGTCACCAAACTTCCTAAAGAGCACAGCGGTCTCAGAGCATCTTTTAAACATAGAGGAGGGGTGTTTCGCCTTTTCACTCCCTCTCTCTCATGTGTGATAGTATCAGGCCAAACTGCTATCAGCGTGTGGGAACAAGAGTATGTGCCTATCGCCTCATCTTGTGGTGGGACGTTTTTCACTCGGAGGGGGGCGGTTGGTTTCAGACGAGGCGAGAAACTACACACAGATGTCAATACTGCAAACCCACAGTGGAAACTGTTTTTTTTTTTTTTCGTTTCTGTTTTGTTGTTCTCTGATCGGATCAGTTTAAGTCTCCCTCTCTCACATGCGTTTAATCTGTGATTGCGAGATTGATTCACTATATAGTGAAAAGGGAAGTTATTTCTGTGTGTAAAAAGCATATCGGTTCTTTCATTCTAAAAAAAAATAATAATAATCTGTGTGACATCAGTAAACTACCGTTCTGACTCGTTCAATAGTTAACGCAAGCATGCAAAGCTAGAAAACAAACGGATGTTAAAGGCACAGTTCATCAGGAGCAAACAAATTGGTCATCCAATTGTTATTCCAAGGCCATATGACTTTATTTCTTCAGTAGAACATTTTTGAGAAACGTTTCAATGTTTTTTGTTCATAAGAAGCCAATTAAATGGTTTAAAACAACAATGTATGCTGTAAGCGCACAATCAAACACTGAGAAATGCTTCAATGTTTGTTTTACACAGAAAAACGGAAATCAGACAGGTTTGGAACAGCACGAGGGTGAGTAAATGACAGAATTGTAATTTTTGGGAGCACACATTAACTTAATTTCCAATGCAATGCACCAATGCAAAGCACGATTTCTTTTTATTAGGATACGTAAATGTACTTGGCCATCTCGGGAGAGAGACATGGCCTCTGGTCCTGCAGATTTTTTCGTGCTCTTGTTCTCAGTCTGTCTCTGTCATGCCGATAGCCTCCTTCCAGATGCATTAGTTTGACCGGCCGCAGAGGGCCTGAACACTTCCATCAGTACTGTCATAGGCACTTTAGCGTGACGAGCCATGCAGCAGTCCCCCTGGCCTCGATAATGCGTGTTAGTGCCAGAAGAGGGATCGACTTTGCCACAACCAACTCCAGAACAGATGTGAGACATTTGAGGGACACAAGGCTTTTGTTTTTGGTGAGCTAGCAATTCAGATTTAATTTTAGAAGTCTCAGTGCTGTGAGAACGTCAGGGCCTTTCAAAGCCTTGAAAAATAATACAAGATCTAATGAGGAACAACAACAAGTGCAACCACAACAGACATCTTACAAGTGACTCAAAATAATCAGCTGAGCATCACATTTCCTTGGTTAACACTGAAGGTCGAACTGCATGTATAAACCAAAGCATTAAAGTAACAGTTCACCCTCAAAATAAAATTATGTATACAATCTCATGTCAACCCAAACCTGTCCGAGTTTTGTGATTTCAGTCATTCATCCAGGCAATGACAATAAATGAGAACGAGCACAATGCTTCTATGAATGCAGCTCTAAAACGCATTAAAATCTTGCTGAAAGATAAGCAGCAGAAGATTATTTCTTATTATGACATGCCATGCATTAAAAAAAAAAAGCAGATATGAATGCAAACTAATAGTCCATTGAAAGAGTAGCCCATTGTAAGGGCAGGGTTTACGTGGATGAAAGATTGGAGAAGTCTGTCATTTCACTGGAAGATAGAGTTATAACAGTTTGATTAAAGATTACAAGGTCAAAACACGGATGAATCAATCACAATCAGTGAGACACTATCATAGCTTTTAGTAACGTTTTTTAAATATTATTAATTTAAATGTTAAAATTTTAGTAATGTTGCAGTTTTGTTTTAAATAATTAAACATTTAAATTGCCCAGTTTAAAATCAAAATTAAAATAAATTAAAATGACAAATGTTGCTGAAAATACAGTTTAAGTACAATAAATCTGGTCAAAATAAAAATAGACTTAATAATGTTAATGTTAATAATGTAAAATAAAATGCAGATGTCAATCATTAAAAAAAAAAAAAAAAAAAAAAAAACGAATAATAAAAATGCAAACTTCCAATGCATTTTGAAAAATGCCAAGGTTAGTTTTTTTTAGGTTTTCAGAGGTTAGTGTCTGAACACGAACATGTATTTATCAACAAGTTTGCTGAACTGTCTTTTGAAAAGCAATATGGAAACAACAATAACACCTTTGGCATCTCAATGTCACCATACAGTCGGGTGTTAGTAGTTTCGCTCGCATAGCAATCTTCTCAACAGTTCAAAGTGTTTTTATCAACACATCTGACGTATAGACAGAAACGCCCATGGTGTGACAGTCTAGAATCTAGACGGCATGTTTTGGAGCAATCACATTTTGTGATGTCTGCCTATACCACAAAAGACTAAATAAAAGTGTATTTGTAAAACACACTTGAAATGTTTTGAGAGCTATTAAGTGTGATCTATTATTTAGTGAGAAGTGAATTCTTTTGATGCTGTTGAACTTTGAGGTGAAATGTGTAGTCGGTCCAGATGAAATACAAAAATAATGACTGTTTTCAAACCGGTTTTCGGAAAACTTGGCCTCCTGCTGGAAGATTCTGGTGAAATAACTTTGTGTGAGCGCTTGTTCAAAGCATGGTTTAAAAAAAAAAAAAAAAAAAAAATGGTGACATTACATCTCAGGATATTCGCTAGTTCTCTTTGTCACTATGTCAGGATTTAACTTTTCTGAAACCTGGGCTGCGTCCAGAATTGGTTACTCTCAGATTCACTTTTTTTCTTTGATAATCAATTACTTTGCAACAATCAAAATATTGTTTTATATAGTTTAAATGCAATCCAGACGTACTACATCTGTCATGTGAACAGTTGCATCGCTTCACAGTCATTCATAGGTAATAAAGTGTATCAGATATGCACTTAAGAATCTCACTGGAAGTTGTAAATCAAGCTTTTTTTTTGCTTCCTATTTTGAAAAATAATAAAACAACAACAACAACAAAAAAAGTTAATTTGGAAATTCCTATGTTTTTGCCTTCTATATAGTAAGGAAGTATGCAGTTTTAGATGTAGCTGTGAAAATGTGCTAACCTGTGCTAGCCAAGCAATAGCTGTTAACATGAATGGGAACGCTAACAGCATTCTCCAGACCTCTTCAAGCGATGCGAGAAGCTCAAAAGAGCAACTTTTCTGCATATTAAGCACATTAAAGTATTTTAACACCAAAAATACATTACACACCTCAGCTTTAACAAGTGTGGACTGCCATTTGTGGCAGCATCATGCAACAACGCCAACATTTGTCTAACTGCAATTTTATTTACAGTGCAAGGAGCAAAACACTTTGAGGTAGAGAAAAACAACAAAACTGTCTCAGTCCCTTAAGTACAATTCTCGACCTCACTCTCCCTAGAGAAAGCAATAGAAACATTCTCTCTGCTCTGGAAACAAATGCTCTGTTTTGATTTCTGCAGCCTTGAATGGATGGAGATAAAAGCAGAGACCATCTGTCTGGTTGGCGGAGCGGCTCTGGGAATTGATCACAGTGAGTTACAGTAAATGCATTTGCATTCTCGCCGTGCTAAACTCCTTTATTATCCCCACGATGACTCGCTCTTCCAGCTGAGCCCCTCGGTAACAGGGTGACAAAACACCTAGTGGGTAAACACCTTTAAAAGGATTTGACGCACTATAATGGAAAAAACGCTTCTGTTTTGTTATGGCCTTTCACTTTCTGTTTGGTTTGAGGAAGAGTAAAGAATTGTTGTTGTGCACAATCAGATAAAGGCAGATGTGTATAGGAGAGAATATATACAGTGGACAAAAGATGCTGCGCTAGCAACTGCACTGAAGAAAACTGTACCTTTGAAAGTAAATGAGGAAAAAGAAAACCGCTTTGCTGTAATTGCAGTCTGAGCTCTAAGATTTCACGAAAGATTACAGAAACCCGAAAACAGATCGTTACTGAACATGGTAAGGACCATCAGTCCCATGCAAAACTAATAAAGTTAAGATAATACATTTAGACAAAACATTATTTTCAACTAAATTAAAGCACCAGCCAATCTGTGGATCCATACCAGCCAATGACGTGTATGGAATCTGTTTGTTTAACCAATGGAGAATGGTTTGAAAACAATCATTATTTTCTCAATTCTGTTCTATAATTGTAATGCATTATTTTGGTCAAAAACCAAATTTTTTCATCCACACCAGCCAATAGTGTGCATTTGGGGCGGGGCTATCTATTTGTTCAAACAGGTGTTCAAAACTATTTAAAGGGGTCATTTGATGAGTGTTACAAGTTGTTCAGGCATATATGAGATCCATAAAGTGGCAAAGACTCAAATCCAAAGAGATACTGTTTCTAAAAGGTTAAGACTCATTCATTCCTTCCTAAAGCACCTCATTCAAACACGCCCCCATTAGCAATGTCATATGTCCCCTTTAAAAACAAGAATTATTTTCTCATTTCTGTTCTTTGACACTAGTGGCACAGAGACAATCCACTTCTGCTTTAAATAAATGCAGCTCTTTCATCTGAGCCAGCCAATACTGTGTGTTTTGGGCAGTGCTATCCATTTGATCAACCAATGGCGGTGTTCAAAAACTGTCTGAAAACAATCATTATTTTTGATGCAAGTATCACAGAAGCTACAACCCGCAAAAATGCATCGAGAGAGAGAGAGAGAGAGAGAGAGAGAGAAACAAAAAAACAACAACAGTTATTGCCCATCTCACTTATGCATCCCCTTGGAATGAGCTAGATTTAACCTTGAAGAATAATGAGATCTGACGTGCTTAAATGTTAGCATTCTTAAATCACCAGGAAGTGCCTCGGCGGAGCCCATAATCACTGTGCCAAATTGCTATGCTCGCTAATTTCATTTCTCCCTCCGCATTCACTGGCAGTTAGACTCCATTACTCAACAACAGCCATTTAATGCTCCCAGGTCCCAGAGGTGTTACATTAAAATGTAATAACTTGCAATGTAAATGAAAACAAAAACCATTATTTTTCCTCTCCCATCTCCTCCTACCCCTCTCTCTCTCTCTCTGTAGGGGGAGTTGGAATCTAATTCTCAGCCCATCTGGCTGGTGTAATGAAGCCAGGATGCTCTGGTATTGACTCAGAGCATGGCGAAACACCTGATTGGCCCTCCCGGGGTATTCTGTGACACCGGGCCAGTAGTAATTGGAGACCCATAACTCCGTTATGTACGGACTATCAATTTCCAAATTGGTCAGGTTGCATTTGCAGCACTCTTTGATGAGGTGATCTCTCCAGAGTCGTCAAACTGGAACGCGTTTTGAAAAGTCAGGTAAGAGGTGCTTAGACCAGGTTTAACCTCTATATTGAGGGCCCTCCCTCGGAGAGGAGCAGCTTTAGCTACTGGAGTCCTGCTGCATAGCGGGCTTCATTACGATCGGAGCACTTCCGCACAGGGAGGAACCTCAGATTGTATTAATAACACAGCAGGGGGCAGTTAGTCTGGTAACTGAGCTGCGAAAAACCATGTGGACACACTGGTATGTACATTCTGTTAAACTGATAAATCAGGCAAATGCCAAAATATATAATAGTTTAATTAGTTTTAATGTTACTAATACTAATGCATTTAAAGTCAGTATGAGGGCAAGTTGCATCAGTGTTTCCAGTGTCCAAGTGAAACGGCTTCTCAAACAAGGAAAAACCTGCATAATTAAATACAAATTAATTCTGTTAATTCATGATGACATTTGCATTCATGACAGCTAGTTAAATCAATTTATATGCATATATATATATGCATTCAGGCTTACATTTTTTAACCAACGTGTTCAATGGGAATCAAACCCACAACCTTTTGCGCTGCTGATGCAATGTTCTACCACTGAGACACAGGCATATATTTTTGATTATGTTTTCATATTTCATGAATTTTTGTTTTGTTTACCTAATAAAAATAACCCAACTGCTGTTTGATTAATTGGAATGCACAATGAAAAAAACATGATTTTTGAAAATTGCAAAAAAGTAGCTATATAGTTAAAAAAAAAGTTAATTCATATCTTAATGAATATAGTTTGAATATCAATCATTTAGCTGTGCCACACATGCAGCGGGGGGCTTAGAGTTTCAGTAACATGCTAATTGACTAAGAGACTGAATTTTGATGCAGAAAATTGTGTTTAAAAATATGTTGATATTGTTTATATTGCTTATATTCAAATTAAACTTTCTTTCTCCTTTGACGTATTCAAACTACAACTCATTTCTGTCCTTTAGTGTGACACAATGTCCTACGGTTTGACACACAAAAGAACCACAGATTTGTTTCTATCTCAAAACATCCTAAAAACAACAACAACAACAACAACAACAACACTGAGCATTGGAAAAGAAGGGATTACAAATATCACTCAACTTGTTATTTGATATTCAAAAATGGTATAATTTTCAGCAGTTTTGAATGGATGACAGCAAAGTTTGTTGTTGTCAAAGGTTTTTTTTTTTTTATTGTCCAAAAGTAATGGGGAAAAATGAGGTGAATTATAATTTCACTATAATTATAATGCTATATAAGTGTCTAACAATGACCATAAAAACACACACCGCTCTCATGCTATTTGTATATTAAGACATTTTTGTTCTGTCACACAAATTTATGGTACAGTATACATACAGAATATATACAATGGATTTTATATATATATATATATATATATATATATATATATATATATATATATATATATATAAGTAGTAGGGACCTATGGATAAATAAGAATGGGGCCTATGGAAGGCCTTTAAAAATATACACACACAAGATTCCAAGATTCTAAAAATATTTAAGAACATGTCTGTCAGGTTCACCAACTACTGTCAAAAACAAAAAAAGGCCATAAACCAAATTCTCTGACATTCATTATCTTATACTACAGTCTACACAAACTCGCACAAGCTAACAGGCTAATAAGTTTAAATCGAATACCACCGCTCAAAACAAATAACTTTAATAAGTGTCTAAAACCGGTCTGCTTCTGGGACAAGCCTGTGTAACCATTCAATTTCTGCAACAAGGACATGATAACCTCCTTTTCCGTAAACACTCAAACGCCTCCGCAATCTAAGAGATCTAGCGGGCATGGAAGAAATGCACGTATACAGAGAGCAGTCTGGGACACGACGGTGGAGCTCAAACTGAGTATAGGAGGTTTGTGCACAGACGCCTAAAGAGCAGATAAACATGCTCGTTTTGCTACAGGAAATCTGGGTTGTACCTGCTGGGGTGCAACTGTTAGCCTGAAGCAAGCCGCAGAGGAGGTGAGGTGAGAGAGAACAGCGCTAGTGTTAAAACCACAAAAACTACTGCTTGTGTTTAATCTTTTCTTTCTCTGGCCTTCCTCTCGCTTTCTCTTTCTGTCTTTTTCCATGTCACGCTCGAGCTCGTTTTGAGCGGCCAGTGCATAAATTCACTGGTGACTACCTTTAACGCTTGAGTGGGTAGAGTGTGATCTTACAGCTCACGCATGACACACAGTGAAACTAAGGTGGTGAAGAGGAAGCAACTGACATTCAAAATACAACATAAGAGAACACACGGTTTACAGATTTAAGACTTTCAGAACCGTGCAAAAGTTTGAGTGCAACTCTTTATTCTTTATTAAACACTAACATTCAAATGTAAGATTTGTTTTCATGCTTTCAGAAGTCTCTTAATGTCACCAGGGTTGTATTTATTTAGTCAAATATACAGTAAAAACAGTAATATTGTGAATTGTATCGTTATTTATATTTTAGAATTTTCAGCATCGTTACTCTTCAGTGTAACATGATCCTGCAGAAGTCATTCTCATGTGCTGATTGGGTCATCAAGACATTTTTAAATAATAATAATAAAATAGCTGTTTAATATTTTTGTGTAAACCATAATGCATTTTGTTGAGCAATCTTTGATGAATAGGAAGTTCAAACATTTCTAAAATAAAATAATTTGTGGCATCATAAATGTCTTTATTTAGATGTTTGATTTAATGCATCTTTGCTTAATAAAAGTATCAATTTCTTAAAAAAAATAATAATAATAAAGTTAGCAAAATTATGTCAAAAACGACAAAAACAATATTAAAATATTATATATATATATATATATATATATATATATATATATATATATATATATATATATATATATATATAAAAGTATATGTAGAGGTTTTTTTTACAAAAAAAAAAAGAAATCATGTTTTTTTATGTTATGTTTTTATTCTGTATTGTGGTAGTTAGCTGTTTTTTAGCATAATCAAAATAACGCAAATGTAATCTGATTGAGATTAATTGGGATTAATAAAAAAAACATGATTCCTGAGAATTGTTCAAATAAGAGTTATCTGAAAAACAAATAAATAAATAAAATGGCTGATTAAATTCACCGTCCCTCCCTGTAGCCCTGACAAAAGGCAAGAGGCAGAGCTCTGTTCTCGCCTTCAGGAGAGACGCCATGTTGAAACCCACTAGAGCTATAAAAGAAACATTTTAGCTTGTGTGTAAGAGCCGTATCGCTCCGAGCGCTGCTTAATTTCTGCCTTTGTTTGGGTGGCAGGGAGGCTCTCAGGGTTCTGTAAGGCCTGCGGGTCTTTTGTCTCACAGTAGAGGAGGTCTGTTCAATGCCTGAAGCATTTTTGTTCAGAGAAAGCTTTTGTTCCGCCCCTCATGCTGAGATTTGGCAATGGGTCTCAGGCTGAAACACAACCCAGACAGCAGCACAGGTATTTCCTCTGAGATGGTGAAACAAACTAGCGTGCTAAACACAGCCTGAGATCACAAGAAAAGAACAGAGATGCCGCAAAGGAACACAGAATAAAATAAGTGCATCTTTGCAGCTTACAAATGTTTCTTATGATAAAAACAACAACAGATTTGTACAAATTCAGTCGTACTCACCCATTCAAAACTCAACGTTACAAGGCTAAGGGTCCGAATGGTTGCTAGAACATTGATATGAGGTTAATAAGATGTTCCCAGAACTAGTTGCTAAGGTGTTTACGTATTGGCCCAAGTAAAAAGATGCCACCTTCAGAAAACATGGCCTCTAAGACAGTGGTTCTTGACCTTTGACCTTTGCATGAATGCATGAACGTAATTGTCAAAACTACTTGAAGGTCTCCCATACTGGCTAAGAATAAAATAAAAAAAATAAAAAAATTAAATTAAATTAAATTAAATTAAATAAAAAATAAAATAATTCACATACATTTTGAAAAAAAAGTAACTAAATAAAGGATAATAAATGAATAAATAAAATAGAAAGGATAAATAAATAAGTTAAAAAAATAAATTGGTTTACCGAGGACCCAAATATTTTGCACACATTTTCAAACTTAACAAATATAAATAATTAAAACAATACATCTGTCCATATGCAAATAAATCCAAGTTTAGATTACTGCAGTACCTTAGCAATCACACATGAGCACTAAGAACACATCAGTATGAAATTAAACGTATAACACACATGCATACTGACGCATGTTGGATACTTTAACCCAGAACAAAAAAAGCCTAAGGATTTAGTATTAAAACACGGTCTTTGCAGCCCATATTCTACTAATGGATGAGGTTGAGTCAATGTTAAAATCATAAGAGAGTTCAATGTTAAATGGTTCTACTCTGATAATGAGCCAGTTATAATGTGCTGTGATTCCCTGTGGGGTGGTCAGAGAGCTGACGTGTTTCGGGCGTTTAAGACACCTGAGAGAGCCGCGTTATTAACCATAGTGCTATAAATCCATGTGATTTATAGAGCTCCCTTTCCTGTGTAATCACACCGCAGTGCAGGGGAGCTCCACAGAGGGTCTGCCCACAGTCGAGGAGGAAGAGGAGGAGCGAGCGAGGATGGGTGTCGAGAAGAGGTGTGAAAATGAATAGGACTGCTGAGAGGCATTTCCACTTCACTTCCAATTCAACTCTCCACCCATTTCATATCAATGAATCTGTACAACTGCAAGCTTTACAAACCTGCGAGGAGAGCGGGGTAAGCTGGGCCAACCAGCTCTCCTTGATGGAAAAGTAAAGCCAACACGAATAAATAAAAATCTGCTACCAACTGGAATAAGAAACGGTCAAAAGAGAGCCACAGAAATATTTCTCTAAAACAAATTGTCCCAGCTTGCACACAACTTCATATTAAATGTAAACTGTCTTATGTCAAGGGCTAAGTTAAAGAAAATATAATTGAATGATGTTAAAAATATATATTAAAATGACCAATGCATCGTTTATAATAACTATTTTGCTTATATAAAGTTATCTGCTATAAGCTATCAATTTTATATGAAAACATATTTATGCAGATCTACCATCTTAAATACATTTATTATTTTCAATAAATAAAAATAATAAAAATAATAAATAAATTATCTAGATTAAAGATCATATAAACAACCATTAATAATAATAATAATAATAGTATTATGCATTGGTTCAGTAGCATAAAATGTAATGTTGCAATGCATAAATAAAAGTCCACTGGATGCATTGGATATGTTGGTATTTGTATCGCAATGAATAATGAGTAATCACAAAGAAGGTACTTAAGTGTATTTATGACTTAATGCTGTCTGTCTGAAAAAAAATGAAACCAAAAAAAAATGACTGTACCATATTGAATTACATATCAGCATCACATTTTCCCCCATTGCATCGTATTGCATTAAATCCCATTGTGTTGAACCGAATCCAGATCAAACCACATCGTAATCGGGGTGAATCATGTGACATCAGTAGCTGCTTCATATGTATTTTAATGTGTCATATCATTGGCTCTGCATCAAGATGCATTTTGCATCAGCCTCAGTTATAGACATGATAACATACATTTAATATGAAATCAACCAATCAATTGTGAGTACACAGTACCCCCCTATACTTCCCTACACAAGAGAACATCAAAACTTCTGTGGCTGTCCTGATAACTATGCTAATCTAGTTGGTAGATAACGGCTTTCCATAATCTACCAAAATCATCTCTATCTGCAAAAAAGGAAGTCCAGCACTGGAGCAAACTGGACAAGCGGAGAATCCCTCAGTCTCACTGCGCCGCACAGACCTTAATGAGCTTTTAATGTAGCTTCCCATTTCAGTCAGGAGACCGAGCGAGCAGCCAAACAATCAAGTGAATAAATGCCTCCACCGAGAATAATCTACAAAGGTGCTTGGCATCCCTCATCTCTCTCTCAGAATGAATAAAAACCACACTGCTCATTTTCTTTCCCACCAGATAGATGTTTGTAATTGGAGGTTTAATTTATGATCAGGTCGTCTTTGGATAATGATATCGAGCCATTGTAATTTGCTGATGCAAATGGTATTTTATAACAGTCTATAAAAAAGCTGATGCTACGCAGGCCAACAACCAAACATCCTGAGTGTTCATTACGCTCCTCATTAAGGCATTCAAGTCTCTGTTAAATGCTTTTTGAGGCAAAGGCAACATGTAATTAAGACCTGATTGAGCAACAGCACATATAACATAGCACCGCAATCTACATTTGTCGCTATTTACGCAGAGCTACAAAGACACAAGAGTCGTTGCTATTGATGGAATGTGAGAGGGCAGCGAGTACTGACGAACAAACTGCAGGCAATAAAAAAAAACTATTAAAACTGCTTTGGTTTAATGAATATTGTTAAAGTGGCCAATTATGCTACTGATACAAAGATGACTGAAAACAAAAGACAGGCCATTTTAAATTAGAAAATGACAGACAGAAGACATCATTACTACACTATGAAGCACGGAGCATGATAGCAATTAGTGGTCGGCTGATATGTGTTTTTTGACAGCCGATGCAGATGCCAATATCTTGGAAAGCAGGGAGGCCAATAGCCGATATGATTTTTTACAATTATTATTATTAATATTTAAGAAAACTGAAATAATTTGAGAATGGATTAAAAAAATTAAATGTAAAAGAAACATGTTTTAGATGACAAGGTATTTTTCACAAACAAATAAATATTTAATAAAAAATATAATAAGTAAACACTGTAATCAACGGGGCTCTCAGTATTCTGATAAGTTTGTGTGCACTGGGAATCATATTTTTCATATAAAGCCAGGGTAACACTCATTTTACATACAGCATACAGAGAAAATGACATGAATATGACTGGACAAATGCGTAAAGTGCAGGATAATTTGAAATCACGAGTTTAAAGTTTAAAGCATTCAATTCACACGGACTGATCATCATCAAGAGAACACGTGATCATGCTGGATACACACTTCACAAGATCTCACAGCTGGATTCGACAAGGTTTGCAAGGTTTGTGAAATTAAATGTTCATAAGTCATTCAAAGATTTGTTTAAATTATATAAATGCATATTTGCTTAATGCTGACAGCAAACGAGAAAGTAATATAATGTTTACCTTTCTATTACTAATAAGCCTAATATAAAATCAAATGTTATAATACTTTCTGTATACAGTAATTCCTTTGTTTAACCTTTCTATCTGATTATTAGACAGACTTCTATCCATATTAGATGGAACTGTTAACCACGACAATGAACAAGAGAGAGTGTGTGAGCACTGAGTGCACTCAGGTGCAGCCGCTCTCAAAATAAAAGTCTGGTGTGCCTTTAAAATAAAAGTTCTGTATCAAACACATCAGCCAAGCAGAAAAACTTAATGGCCGATGGTGATATTTTACAAAAATGACAAATATCAGCCAATACATCGGCCTTGGCGATATATCGGTTGACCACTAATGGCAATGCATCTTTCAGAAGGCTATTTTAAAATCAGCCGATATATCGGCCTTGGCGATATATCGGTTGACCACTAATAGCAATGCATCTTTCAGAAGGCTATTTTAAAATCAGCCGATATATCGGCCTTGGCGCTATATCGGTTGACCACTAATAGCAATGCATCTTTCAGAAGGCTATTTTAAAATCAGCCGATATATCGGCCTTGGCGATATATCGGTTGACCACTAATAGCAATGCATTTTCAGAAGTCGATTTTAAAATCAGCCGATATATCGGCCTTGGCGATATATCAGTTGACCACTAATAGCAATGCATCTTTCAGAAGGCTATTTTAAAATCAGCCGATATATCGGCCTTGGCGATATATGGGTTGACAACTAATAGCAATACATCTTTCGGAAAGCTATTTTAAAATCAACCGATATATCGGCCTTAGTGATATATCGGTTGACCACTAATAGCAATGCATCTTTCAGAAGGCTATTTAAAAAATTCTAAGACTGTATGACATATTCCACAAAAACAAAGCAGAACAATTCTATTTAACATTGATAATCACAAGAAATGTTTCTGAATTTGTAGACATTTTTAACCACCAATAATCCAATACTGATACATCTAGCTCTTTTTATAGGAGGGTCTCTGGGTTAGTTGAGAGTCTAGGTGGGAGTGACTGGGGTCGAAAACATACTTTTACCTCTATATAGTTCAGATTGCTCCTCTAATGTAAGGATAATATGCTTTTTCACCCATTTTATTATCTGCCAGAAATCTGAACTGGTAGAGCACTGTGCAAGCAACACCAAGTTCATAAGGTCGATCCCCAAGGAAAACACAGACAGATAAATGCGAACCTTGAATGCACTTGAAGTCACTTTGAATAAAAGCAGCAGCCAAAATATACTGTAAATGTAGGAGTTTGAAAAAAATCCCTATAATACAAGCTATAATAATAATAATAGCCATGCTAGCCTTGGCAAGCACCATGAAAAATTAAATAAAGAAAGACAACAGACAATATTAATAGTATGAAAGAAAGGTGAAGAGGGTCACATCTCTTATGAAGTCTGCCGAGACTTGAAGACAGAGTGGGTTTTAATTTAAAAACAAAAAACCTAAAAAGACATTTTCGACATTCCCGCTAAATAATATCTTAATTCATAATGTCATAATGGAAAGTTGTTTTGAACCAGGCTGAAGAAACAAGCTTTTGAATATGTATTAACTAACATCTGCGAGCTGCATAATAAGTCAGGCCTTGGGACAATCATTGCAGGCATATTTTCATTTGTAGAGCTTAATTCACAAAGCATGCCGGACAACGCAGCCATGAATAATTAAAGACTAAACAGCATTAAGAGCAAAAAGCTTAAACAGGAAAAGCAATTAGCAGCTAATTCCCAACATCTGAACTACGCTTACATTTCCTTTCCATTCTCTCACTTTAAGCCGACAGCAACCAGTGAGAGACAGAAAAGAGGGTCCATCTCTAGTGAAAAAGAAAAGCAATCCGAGGTGAAAATGAAGTTACCATTCATCACTGTGCTGCTTTAACGCTATGTTGTGCGGTCTGTGAAAAATATTTTCATTTCCATTGAGTCGCTGAGTCTCAGAACTGTCTTTATGTTTAGCTACTGGACTATGCAAGTGTGTGTTTCATCTCGGCTCCCATGAAGGAACCAAAAGCCTCTTTGTGTGTGTGTGTGTGTATGTGTGTGTGTGAGAGAGAGAGGCCTCGAAGCTTCTACCTTTATCTCCCCGTGTGACTGATGTGTTGAAACCCTGCTGAGGTTAACAGCACTTTTTATCTGTTGCTAGCAGCAACAGCCAGGTTTCCCCGGTGAGAGGGAAGAAACAGGACCGGGCTGTTCAGTGGGCCGCACACAGCGATAAACAAATATGGCTTTCACCCAGAAACACACCCCTCGGACAAACACACACACAAAGTATAGGATATTGTCAGAGCATCTAACCCCAGCGCTTCTTGTTCAAATGCACCAGCGCACTGACACGAAGAAAATATCTCCAAACCAGTTGCTCACAACCCCTCCCAATTTTTTTTTATTTTAATTTTTTTTTTTTTAATGATTGCAGGCCTGCATATATTTGTTCTTACAGGTGAAAAACACTATTTTAAAAAAGCATTATTCTAAAAAAAAAAAGCCTGATGCAAAAATATAAATGTTTTTTCACCTTTAAGAAGTTAAAGGTGAACAAAAGCATTCATATAAGCATATATAAGGATTTTGTGTTTTGCTCCATAACTTTTTCACAGGGGAAATATGATTAAAAAACATCCTAGATTCAAATAATAACATAGTTGGGTATAATAATAATAATAATAATAATAATAATAATAATACATGAATATTATAAAATACATCATACATTTCGTAAATTATTTTAAGGGGAAAATGCAACCAGACGCTTTCATTCTTTCGTGGTTGATGTAAAAGGTCCTGTTTTCAAAGCCAGAAAGTATTTTCAATAAAAATTAATCATTCATATGGTAAAAGATACAATTTTTTAATTTGACAAATGCAAACATTGATATTGGTTGAAATGTCTGCATCCTAAAGCTAAATCGGTTTAAAGTAAAATGATTGTAAATTACAAATTAATTTAAATGGGCTTTTATTTTTAAGAGTATTCTATTAGGAACATAAAAAGAAAACTGCTTGACTGTAAGAAACGTTTTAAAAACATTGGGTTTCATTTACGGAAAAGAGCAGGCAAGAGCACGCACATCAATCTCAACTGGGTGTTCGCCAAAAAAAAGCGATTTTTTTGTTTTATTTATTTATGAAACAAACATACTGTACAGCAAAAACTTGTACGTACAGTTGTTTAAGCGCAAAACTTGGAACTTATCAATACGAATGTGAGCGGTGACTATGATCAAATCTCACGTCTGGTCTCAGCTCGTGTACGAAAGTTTTTGAGTTACCTGAACTTGCGCACAGCATAATTAATATGGTGGCGAATTGTAGAATGACAGGGTTTTGTTCATTTTAATTTTCTGCCAAACTATGCTCATTAGTCGATTGTTAACCAGTAAGATTAGACTGTTCAATCATCGCATCATGCACTGCTTCTGTGAAAGAAGAAAAACAGAAATTAAGTCTATAAAAGGAATAAAATAAATCGGCTAACACAAACAACATCAGTTCTACCGTTGGCTGACATTTCAGCCATCAATCATTAAACTAAAATGTAGTCAACCAAACAAATGTTGCATTGTTTATTTTAAAAGGTCCACTGTAAAATCAGCGTGCAGTGCCCAAACAAACATTTTAGCACATGTGAAGGATTTTACACGGGTATCAGAGCATGAGTGAAGTATAAAGCCATGTTTTGGCTACATAATGAATAGTCAAATTACAAATATGGAAAAATGGAAACATTTGGATTCTTGTGGTATGAGACAGGATCGTGTGCCCAATGCCGTTGGAGTTTTGCTTGACATTTGTATGCTGTTAAAAAATGCCAATATAGCCTAACTTTATAGTTTAACATATAATTTTATAACTGCTTATTTTTCATTCTTGTTCAGTTCTGAATACTGTTAAATGCAAAATATTTGATGTAGAGCGAGGGGAACTAGATAAGCCAGTATTTAATATACATTTAAATTACATAAATTAATGTAGCCTAATTGTTTGCAATTGCAAGGTAAACAGGCGCTTTTGGAGTAAGATCAGTATCTCTTTCATGAGTTTATTTCCTAATTTTTCCAATGATTTGTACGATGAGATTGGCAGCATACGAATGTCATTAGTAGATTTATGGGCACGGATCTGCGCTCGTTTCTATGTAAGATTGATAAATGAGGCCCAGTGTGTGCTACATCAATTAAAAATGTAAACAAACTAAATAAATAAAGCATAGCACATGCATAGTGTAAATGAACACATCTAAATGTTCAACAATTTACACTAATGGTAATATTAAAGCATGACCTCTCTCCATCAGCTCTGTATGTAACAAATTCAAGACTATGATTCTGTATTCCTCAGATTCAAAACACCTTAACCCCTCTCTAATCAGTCCAAACACATCAAACCGCTCCAAAAAGAATATTTAATGCTGATAGAATCAGTCTATCCCACGTCAGAAACCAGAAAGCACTTTCTCACCAATAAATGGTGTGTAACAGAGGTTATTTTGCCCGAGGTTGCACTGCTCCCCACGTTCTCCATGTGGGTGGTGTAATAGCCGCAGGTGCTGTGATCTGAACACCAGTGGGTGTATGTTACAGAATGGAGGCGTTTGATCCATGACAAGAAGATGGGGGCCATCTTTATTTGTCATTTTGGTTCATATCCGTGTCAAGAGTCCTTTGAAGCACCCTTGTTATATGAGAATCATGCAGGTGCTCCCTAAGCACACAATTTTATATGTCATGGTTAAGTACCAACAACATTTGCAGTCATTTCGTGCAAGACACAAGAATGACACTGGCTCTAATCTTGTGTGAACAGCGGCACACATCAATTTTCAGACTGAAAGAGATGTCAGATCGTAAAATAAAGAAATAAGTCACTTGAAGCCAAGCATTAGTGTTTTTACCAAATGTAAGAGGTGGTCTCAGGTCCCCTTGGCAGTGTGATAAAATAACAAATGGTAGTCAGTTTACACCACTAAATAAAAAGTATTTAGATAATTGCGACTTTTTCTCTCAAACTTTAGACTTTTTTCCAGAATTGCAATTGCAAGAAAAAAAGTTACAGAACTGCAACTAAAAGTCAGAAATGCAAACTCATTTATCACAATGATATCTTTATACAGTAACTTGCAACTATGAGCTTATATCTCACAATACTGAGAAAAAACTCTGAATAGTGAGTTTATATTAAATAAAAAATGCACAAATGCAAAGCAAATTATTATTATTATTATTATTATATTTACTGAAAAATACCACGTTTTAGCATTACTAAATGATGAGCAAACACGCAAGTTAGGTGTCTAGATAATGCATAATTTTATACATTTCATAAATTGTATGCTGCTACAGAAAATGATGGGAAATGTAGTATGGATACACACAGATCAGCTCACACATATAGTTAAATTAGTAGAACAAAAATAATAACCTAACTCTTCATCAGCAGTACACAAAATGCATGCAAACGAAATACAACAGTCCACGTTCAGAATTACAACTTAAAATAATCAAAAACAATTTGTTTGCACCATAAGTCTGTAACTGACTCAGCCCGGCATAATGAAAACCTGAAGTTTCCCAAAGGTAATTAGAAATCATGTGCATTCAACTCTTAAATGCAATCATTCTGACACATGACTTGAATGCCACAATTTAATCAGAATCCTGAAAAATAAATAAATAAAGAGCTGGGAGGTAATATGGTTACATTTTGCAATAACAACAAAGACCCATGAAACATGTGGTCACATGTATTCATCTATCAATGGATTCAGTGTGGTTCATCTAAACTGAATTTAGAGTCAAAACTAGGCTTGAATAAGCCGCTGCCACTGGGGGCCGAGCTAAAAACTTTCCAGGTGGTGGCCCACTTATCCAGCCGGAAGCCTTCATCTCCCTCCATCATCCCTCCTGACATCTCTCGCTCGCTCTTTGTGCATTAGCCTTTAGCGCTTTCACTCCTAGCAGATGATTAGGAACACAACGTGAAGTGTCGGAGTGGCCCCAGGGGCTCCTGACCGTAACACAGTGCCTTGAATTCTGGAAGATAACAGACTCATGCACATAAACAGGAACATAGACACAAACGCACAGAAACTTGTGCCTGGAGCTCTTAGCGCTTTGTTAATCTCATGAGCACACACACACAGTGTGAAGGGCCAAAGGGCCCGACTACACATAACCAGATTTGATGGAACTAGTGTCAAAGTGAAACACCCCGCTACATTCTGCCTTATTCTTGACTTTCTGCACTTCCCTCTCGGTTTTCTCTCTTTTATCTCACTCACAACATCGTGTAAAGAGGAGGACAAGGTTCGTGGCTCTTTGGTCATGTTTTCTCAGCCTAAACTGATATGACAGTCGAGGCTCACGACCGCTAAAGGCCTTTTACAGAGAGGCTTTCTTTTCATTGCCATGTCTGAACATCGCCACGAGGAGACATGAGTTAAACATGCTCTATTTTTCACTGAGAAGGGGGGAAAAACAACATGACAAGTGTCTCTTGCTGTCGAGAGGACATAAATCATGACAAGAATAACTAAACTAACGTAGTTTTAGAAGATCTGGTGGTATTGATGACAACCGTGATATTCAAACCATGAAATATCAACATCATGTTAATCTTGTGACGATATACATTAATATTAAACAAACTGTAAGCTGCCATTATTTTACTAGTCATGGAATGGGAAATGTTACATTAGCCTGTTAACAGTGGTTTCCTGTGTTCATATATTTACATTAAACTCTGTAAAAAGTTAAGTCGGTGGCAGCGCCAATCACTTAAGACCCGGCTATACTTCACCTTCCACGTTTCGTTCGGTCTCACACACAGCCGCCTTCGCACAACTTTCAGAGCACATGCAGATTCACGAGTTGAACACTCTTACAAGGGTAAATAAAGAACTGGTTGTTTCAATAAGTTCTGCATAGTATTTTCTTTACTCTTTACATCAGAATCTATGTCTAAAAACAGTAATATTTTATGCATTTTAAGTCAGCATTGCCATCTAATCAGCCAGTTATGTTTTATATAGCCTGAATAGCACTACATCTTTATAACATGGCATTCTGAAATAGATTCAATCTTGATTTTTGTAAAATGTTGCATCTCTGGTCTCAGGTCAGCTGTGACCTGAAGAAGAACGAGTGAAAATGCACGTACCCTGTGTTTATCTGTATCATTATGTTCATTGGGTAAAAAGAAAAACTGAATAAAGTAAAAATTAGTTTAGCGGATTCTACAGATATCTTGATATATCGATATTGTGAATTCTTTTGGCCACAATTAACCATGGTGTGAAAACTCTAATATCATCTATTTCATAATGTATAGCAAACTTACAATAGAAGATCAAAAAACTATTTAGTTAATATCAATATAGACAATATAAGCAGAAGTCTAAGGAATCAACATGTTTATATATATATATATATATATATTTTTTTTTTTTTTTTCACAAATATATTGGGCAGCACAACTGTTATCAACATTGATCATAATTAGAAATCTCTCTTTTTTTTTTTTTTTTTTGAGACACCGTGACACTGAAGATTGGAATAATGATGCTGAAAATTATCCTGGAATTAATCATATTTTACAAATATTTTACAGTATTACTATGCATGCGTGTGTTTCTGATCAAACACATGCAGTCTAATATATATATATATATATATAGCTAGAAATGTCAGAAAATGATTTCTTTTTATTTGCAAATGGCCAAACAATAAAAGAGGTTGAGTAGTGACTGCATGACAGAATGAGTCCTGAAACCTTTAAACTCTTGTCTCTTCATGCTGACAAAACATATTAAATAAATAACCTAGCGGCTCATAGTGGCAGTCGTTAGCTGACATTCTTAGGAGACAGGTAATGTCAGCATCTCTCTGTGTGTGTGTGTGTGTGTGTGTGACCCTAACCCTCAAACAAACAAAGATTTGAGCATCTGATGGAGTGAGCTTTCTGTTTTGCACAAACAGCGATCCTGTGACATGTTGCTTGACATGCCTGCGGAAATTTAGCATATAAAATGCACTGCTGCTTTTGAATATTTCACGAGGGTATACAACACAATTTTTTTCTGTCAGTTTCAGTGTCAAGTGTATACTGCACTTTCGAATAAAGTAGTACAGGGAATATATTCATAGATAATACGATTATCTTTAAAGTAAGAAGAACAGTAAATCAATAATACAATGAATCCCTGCAATTTCCAAAGCTTATTTTCCTCCATAAAATCATCCATAGAAGAGCACAGCAGAGAATTGAACAAGGAATGAAAACCAGTGAACATTTCTACACATAATACAATCATTATGAAACATGAAAATCTCATGAATGCATCATATGGTTCTAATGAAAAAACAACAACAACAGGAAACAGTTAATCTAATCTTATCTAATTATATTAAAAATAAACTCTCTAAACCAAGAGCTTCTTTTTATTGGGAGCTCCTTCTGAAATATAAAAGTGGCCTATATTTTCATACATAAAAACACATTTATTAATATTTTAAGGGTGAATGTGCAGTGACTCACTTTAAAAACAACAAATATTTCATTTCATTTTTGAATTTTTTAAATTTACTTATATTTGTTATATAATTAAATGTTTTCATTGTTACTATTGTTATTATTTATAATATAAATATTAAACTAATAATAATAATAATAATAATAATAATAATAATAATAATAATAATAATATAATACAAATAATGATTCCTCTAATTTGACCAGTAGAATTAAATATTACTATTAACAAATGATAATTTTTTTTTAATGTTTTTATTTATTTATATAAAAAAACATGTGTGTGTATATGTATATATATATATATATATATGTATATATATATATATATATATATATATATATATATATATATATATATATATATATATAAATTTTGTAAATGTAACATTTTATATATAACATTTTTTGCATTAAATGTAATGTATTAGAACGGGGTTGCAAAATGGTGCTAATGGTTCACCAAAAAAAATAATAATAATAAATAATATATATATTAGCACCATTTTGCAACCCTGTTCTAATACAGTTCGACTCATCAAACTGTCTTAAAATGAGTTCATTCGAAAGAAAACCAACTCTACAGGACATCAAATTAAGGCTAATGCTCACTTTTGCACATCTTGCAGCAGCACGGCGACACCAAAATTGAGCTTACGTAACCGGAAGCATAAAATTTGTTTCAAAACCAAATCCAAATCTCTAACCCGATTCAAACAAGCTCTAACCGATGACCACAGCAGACCGTAGAAGAAGACATCGCCAGTGACACTTGAAACGACCAGAGCGCTGGAAATAAAATGGTCGTAAATATAAAGAAAGGCTCATTTACCCAAGGTGCAACGGGACACCTTTCACCATTTAATCAGTCAGTCACCCAAGAGTGATGTCCCTAATATCATGATTCCACCATTTCACTGTTTAACATAATTAAAATGTCCGCTGCCGGGGCCATAAACGGGAGGAGAGGATACTGTAATTCTGCCGTAAAGCCGCAGAGCGTGAAAATGTCACTTACCGAGTACCCTCGTCCTGACAGAGAGTGAGTGGAGCTCTGGGGGAGAGAAAGAGAGAGAGAGAGAGAGAGAGAGAGAACAACGTTGACCTTTGAGGGATACTATGAGATGACAGAGACATGATGAAGCTCTAGCACTTTAATATCAATATTCACATTAACCTTTTTCCCACCCTTCGTTCCTATCGTTCGCCTAATGGCATTCCTGATTCCTTTCTCTCTCTCTCTTTCTCTCTCTTACTCTCTCTCTTTCTCTTTTAGACCTGCTGAACACATGACTCATATGACTCAAGCCCTGTCCGTCTGGTAGCTCAAGGCCTTTTCTCTTCGGCGAGAATTTGGGTTTATCTTAAATTGAGCTTTCAGCAGGAGTCTGCAGGTCTTCGGAGGAGAAACGCAATATAGCAGCTTTCTATAATGTTCTGGGTAGTTGCTTAAATCTGGTCCATAGATGGCTTGGGTCTCATTTCTTTCACCTGGTAATGGCACATTTTTCTTTAAAAAGTTCATCATTAATATGAAGATTAATACCAGAACAAACCATCTAAACCATGTGAGCATTAATAGCCTTAGCCTCTAATGTCATTTTATGCTAACATGTTTCAAAATCTGAAGCCGTTTCAGTTTTGTTTACTGTGCATTCGATGAAAAATTCCAGCATTAACTTAGTAATGCAGTCAAATGATTCTTATATAGCAGGTTACATCATTTTCCAGAACTGTGTCATAGATTGTCATCATAAAGGAAATGACATTTCAGATCAGAACCAAGTCACCCAGCGTTTGCATCCATTTTCCATGCTGTTGCATCAGCCCTTGTCAGTTTATGGTAAATGAGGGGGAACTAAAGTATTTTATTTTGCCGTGACAGATTCCTTGTCAGATTCAGATTCATATAGGGGCTTTAAAAACTGTTCAGGGCTGCCTGAGTGAGTCAACAACAACTAGAAGTTACACCGAGTGCTAAAGCTAGTTTCAGACTCCAACAAATCACACTTGTCTACAGCATGAATTCCATTCAGCATCATAAAAAAAAAAAAACGAAAACGACTCTAATGTCCTAATTTAACCAAAGCGAATCCTGGCTTAATCCAAGCCATGAATGTGAAACCAGGTCTATATGTTTCAGGATTCATTCTCTGAAAGACATTCAATATATTTTTGGTCACACTTTATTGGTGGTCCAATTCTTGCAAACAATTAACTACAACTACTGCCTCAATAGACTCCTAATTTGCTGCTTATTGATAGTTAGTAAGGTAGCTGTAATTCAGGTATTGGATCTAGAATATGCTCATGCAGAATATGTGCTTTATAAGAACTAATAAAGAGCCAATATGTTAATAATAGGCAGGCTAATAAGCAACTATAATAGTTAGAATTCGTCCCTATATTAAAATGTTCCATTCTTTTTTTCTTTTAAGTTAACAAGATTTTCCCGAACCACAAAGTTTTCAGTTGTGTCCATAAAATAATGAAACAAGATGCAGAAATTCTGACCGCATACATTTCTTTTATGATTTCAGAAGCTTCATCTGAGACTGCTGTGCCTTCATTTGAATGAGTTTCCACTTTTTTATACTACTGTGGTATCACTGACTTTAGATTTGCCTGCCCAATACTTTGCATTAACAAAAATAAACATTTTGTTTTTGGTCACTTTACATGTTGGTCAGGCCGCCTTCCTGTCAACATGGGCAGTTCTTGGCCAGAGTAAAGCCTAAACTAATTTGGGTATTTACAAAGCAGGGAATTCTCTAGACGTGGACATGCATTTCAAATTCAACATGAAATGAAAATTCTGTCTATTTTCTAAATGCATGTTATATCTCACAAACACTAAACTTCAATTTCATCAAAGCATCTGCTAAATGCATCAATGTAAGTTCACTGATACGTTACTGTACTACCAGTTCACTGCTGATTCTCAACTTTAATGCTGTAGACATCTCCAGACTAGACGGCAACTTCCACATCCAGATCTCAGAACCACAGACTAGGCCTGAATACCAATCTCATGCTCTCTCTCCCTTCATTTCCCCCTTCTTTTTGCCTCTTTCCTCTGTGCGATTGGCAATTTCTGCCTCTGTCTCAGGGGGTGACTTTTCTGCAAGACCAATTTTGTCCTTGCACAGAATTCAGTCACACACACACACACACACACACACACACACACACACACACACCTGCTACAAGGGTTTAACCCTCATCAGTTCCTCTGTTCTCGCTCACACTCAGTACAAACTCCCACTGTGACAATTAGAGAAGTGTTCCTGAGAAAACCCGGAAAGACGGCACTGCAGGATCCAAACACTTTTCCAGAACCCCTCTCCCTCACACACAGAAACGCGAGGAGGTGTAACGTACAGAGAAGAGCGAGTGGGTGCAAGGCACACCGGGAGGCCCAAAAAATTGTAGAGTTAGCCTTACAATGCCCTGGTTCATTCACATTGCCACATTGAGAGTTAAAAGGGAGACTTATTTAAATGATAATGAGGAACAATACTCTGGATTTAGTGCTGCAGCGAGAGGAGAAAAAATCCATTACACCATCCGCGGTTCATAAGCCATGGGGCTGGAGCACATCTAAACACGCTCCCTTAAAAGCCATTATACACAGCACTCAATGGATTTGCCTAGCACTTAGGACTTCAAAACAGGATTAAGATGCAAGCAGCAAGAGAATGAGAGAAAAGGGAACGTGAAAGGGGGGAGAAACGGGACAGCAGCTGTTTCGGGGTTAACCAAACAACCTCTTAAAAAAAGAAATGGGGGACGAACCCACTTCTTAATCCAAATCCATTCTCGATCACTCTAGACTTCTTGGGGCCCGACAGATTTGGTGACAAGTGGGAGGGGGCGGATTGTTTAGCTACGGACCAGACTATTGGTTAAGATAGGGCTGCGGATGAAAAGAAGCCAATTGGGACGCAACGGAGCGTGAAGTCAGCGAGCGAACAGACGGCTGAGATGCAGAAGGTGTTGCTGGGTCTCTGTGGGCAGCTTCTGTGACATGGTGGGTGGGTTTCGAAATTATCAGAGTCTTTACCTTCGGGCCAGATCCACTCCAAACTCCAAAACATCCTCGCTGTTCAGATACACAATAGCTTCTGTGGTCAGATTAGACATTGCATGTTTATTTGGATGCAAATGACAATGAGATTATAAGGGACCGATACAATTCTACAGCGATTAATGAAACAAGACGTGTGATCTTCACCTGTTGAATAATACAATTTAAAAAATGGCATAAAATGTCGAATTACATTTTTTTTAATACTATTGTAACTTAAAATGTTCTATTTTGATACATTTTAAAATGTCATTTACAGTATTCTTTTATCAGAGCTGAATTTTCGTCATCATTACTTCAGTCTTGAGTGTCACATGATCCTACAGGAATCATTTTAATAAGATTTGATGCTTAATAAACATGTATCATCATTATCAATGTTGAAATCAGTTGTTCTGCTTAATATTTTGATAGAAACCGGACTTTTTAATGACCAGAAAGCTTGCAAGAGTATGCATTTGAGATAATCGTATTATAAATGCATATAAAATATGCCCTTGAATATAATAACATCTTACTGGCCAAACTTTTCAGCTGTAGTGTATACTGAAAGAGGGAATCAAGCCACATCTAGGGACCAGAATACACTTTAGCAACTACTTAACATCCATCCAGAACACAAGCAACAACCACAACAGAGCAACACTTTGGCAATAGTGTGGCAAAAACACATTAACATTATGCATTGGTAAATCATGTATGCGATTCCTGAATGTTGAGTTTGATTAGTGTGAAAGTCAGGAACGTTGACATCAAGATCATACTGTTAAAGCATCACATACAAATCTGAGTGATTTCCACATTTGAAAGAGGTCCAGATCGGAATTGAAAATGTCACTGTACAGACAGTCATCCAAAAACTAGATCTGTGTCACATTTGAGCGTGCAAATAAAAATTTGAACCATATTCATCTGTGATCTGCATGTAGCCTTAGAGAGCAGTCTCGTTTTCATTCCAGTCGAATGAAAGAGTTTTGTCGGACTATCCTGATTAAATCATTAGCACACTGTACAATCTTCACAAGAACCGAAGTCTTGCTAAACAATTGGATGCATTCCGTAAAATCTAAGATCTTAGCAAATGCACGTCGCTAAAATGGCAAGCCCCCACATCGGCTGACTTTAAATCACTGCACTCCTGCCCCCAGTTCTTTGAGACACTGCCATCCCCCTCGTTTGTTTCCATTTCCTTCAGCGCCAAAAAAAGAAATCCAGTTCTATCCGGCCTCTGAAGCGCAGAGATCGTTAGCTGGCGGCGCACACGCCTTAGCGTCTTTGAAGTGGGTATGAAAAGCGTATTTGGTATGCAAAGAAAATTAGCATGTATGGCGAATCACAAGAGAAGATTTTTTACACCATTTAACGACGTGACAGTGATGAAAGATGATCCTGTTTACAAAGCTAGCGTTAGCGCGGCGGGACGGGAAGGAACGGGTTCGGTGGATCTCCGGCTGTCTGTGTCTTTCTCTCGCTCCGAGATGGACAGATAGGCCTACAGATGACACGGATATGGCGCTCTGCATTTTAGCACCATTTCTTTGGCAGGGGATTAGAGGGAAATGTCATATCTGGCACTGTCAGCCATTACAGTCTGCAATTTTCTGCAGTCTTTCAGCCCTCCCTCCTTCTCTCTGTCTGCCCGTTGTTCTGTCGCTTTTTGCTGTCAAAACTGTCAGCCTGGATCACGCTTTTATCTGCCTCGAGCTCGCTTCTCTCTCTTCCTCGCTCTCCCTCTCTGACTTTTTCATGAAAAACAGCCTTTTGCACAAATTCATAAATGATGGCGGTGGGAGGGGGAAAGCGAAAACAGAAATTTCCCTCCGAATCTTTAACAGCCTAAGCATCACATTTAATCTCTTCATTAAAAACATTTTATTCTTTTCATCATCTTCTCCTCCCTTCATCCTCGGCTCGCTGAGGCGCGTAGCCTCGTCGTCTCCGTATTACGGATCCATCCGAACCAATTTGCTGGGGATTTCGGACAAGCGTTTGACAGGCGTTAGTTAGGGACGCGTCTTCAGCTAGTCTCAGGAGAATTAGACACAAATTCTCATTACCCCTCTCTCAATCACATTACTTCTTCATTCAGGCTCTAACCAACACCCTACCAATACGTTTTCTCTGCATTAGTAAGAAACGGCTCCAGCCAAATGCAGGGGATCTTTTCTGCAGACACTTTTGATAAAAATGCACTGAGCTGACCGTGGGTTAATGCACACCAACATCTTATGAAAACACATTAGATCAGTGATTCTTAAACTTTCATGACCTCCACTGTCCGCAAAATTATTTGAAGGCCCAGTGACTTTTCCTTTTGATTTCTGGGTAAGGATTTAAGGCTAAATAAATGTACTCACAATTTCTAACTTCTCACTGAGATAATATAATATAATATAATATAATATAATCATAAAACCAGTGTGCAAACATTTTCATACCGAAAATATGATTCAATCAATACATTTGCATTTTTTTTCTTCTAAATTTAGGCCAAAATACACAAAAAAAAACAAACAAAAAAAATTATATATATATATATATATATATATATATATATATATATATATATGCTACCTATATTATATCATAAAATTGTAATAAATACAATACCATTTTATATTATAGTATTATATTCAAATACTATTAATACAAATTAGAATTATACATCTATAGAAATACAGTTTATATCTCTCAATAACCGAAGTGAGTTTAAATTAAAATACCAAATAAATTCTATAGTCTAAGCTGATGTAAAAAAAAAGCCAAGCAAGGGCATGAGATTAAACAACGGTAAGAATGAATTTATATGTGTATGCACATGTAGGAACACTTGAATGCATTTCTAATTGAATGAGACGTCTGCCTGTGTCTACAAATGTGTCTGTTAAAGGCTTCTCCTATTGGATTTAATGAATACTAGCATCATAATGACACGCATCTTTGTGCTGACCTCACTGAGCCGATCTTTGGAGCTGCTCCTGGGGGCTGTGTTCACCTCAGTCTCCTCCGTTTTCTTCCCAGCCTGGCTCAGAAGACTCAAGGACTAGATAGAACAAAGAAAAAGAAGACTTTAGAATTAGGACGAGAGCTTTGTATGGCTGTTGTAACCTTACAATAACACATGATGTAGAAAACCCAGCTCTTCACACATGTTTGGAGCACCAGTGTGAAATGATGCACTCTTGTGTCCTCAAGCAGAGACATTATGTCAGCAAAACAATGTCTTTGTTGGGATGGACATGGACACTACAAGACAACAGGAAGACTTTAAAGAGTTTTATACAATATACTAATCCAAAGACAACAAAGCAAATCTGAAAGGTGATTCTTTCATCTGTTTGCTTTGACCTGCTTAGACCTGACATCCAAAAAAGTGTGTGGAAATTTGTGTGCATTTTCATCTTCACCACTTTCATCTGGTGCACCCGGAGCATTAACACGTGAAAACCCAAAGTGTGTGTGGAGGGCAGGTGAAGGTGATGTTTTTGCTGCAAACAGAGAAAGGCAGCTTTATGTGTTCCTGCATTCTGATTGGTCGTGGAGCTTAGGGATGCTCCCAAAACTTCCTGTTTGGTCTGCATTTGAAGATCCACTGATTTGAATGCATGCAAAAGAGCCACAGCTCACCTGGAAATGACATTCACTGACCTTCGTCTTGTTTCAATCTGAAAAAACCTCCTACAATTAACCAAGTATAAATATTATGCACATCACTAGTTATTTTTATTTATGGGGTCTGCTAAAAAATACATGCACATTGCATAATAATAATAATAATAATAAAATTCCCATCCCCAATGCAATATGCAAATTATTTTTTGCTAAAGATTAGTAATTATAGCAATATGTTTACTAGAAAACATTTACTTTGTACAAATTATTTATAAATATTAAGATTTTGCATAAATATTTTTACACACACACAATGTATTTAAATGTTTAGATTTTCTTGCAACTCAGCCAGAACAGTGTTGATTGATGAACTAAATGAACAGTCCGTTTTAAAAATGCAAGTGTGTGTGTGTGTGTGTGATCTAGTCCCAGTTTGTGTGCATAAGTATGAGCAATGGTATGTGTGTGTTACTCGAGCAACTCCCCAGTGGCTTGCAGGTCTTGGCCCTGGTCTCCAGATCTCTACTCTAATTTAAACAGATCACTGCAACAATTAACCTTTCTGCTAAATATCAATTATAGCCCAAGGCAGAGCAGAATTAAAACGGTCATCAGCTAGTCTGACAGGTCCTGCATTCTGCCACCACCTGGTCATCGTTTCCCAGTCAATTCTCCCAGAGGACACACGCAAGCCCCATTTAATTACCAGAGCCAATACTGAGCCAGCGCTGGAACAACACGGCACCAGCACTGGATGATTGGTGCAATGATTTACCATTCAGTTGAGGTCAGAAGCGAAAAGCAGCGGAGTGATAGGTGCGACGCTGGCGCTAATGTTGAAGATTTTCAGAAAAAAGAGCTGCAGGTGGGCCTAATCAAGTCAGAGTAATTTGCCGGAGTCAAGACAGGGGCTCGATTCTGTCAGAAAAGCTGACAAGCTAATCAATCCCGCTATCTCGACGTAATCTGCAGGGCTGCTAAGAGAATCATGGAATTGCTGGTGTGAATACTTGTAAAAGCAAGTGTGTGTGGTGTGCCAAAATATGGTTTTGATTTGTTTACAGAACACAGAATGAAAATTAATGTTTTCAAAAACACCATCTTCACTGATGTGGAAACAGAAGTCTGATTTTGCGATTGCACCATCGAGAATTTTTTTTGGATACACCTTGTGTGTTTCGTGAGACCTTCCTTCAAATAAAATGGATTTATCCGAGGCTTCATGAACGCAGCTAGCTGAAGGTTTTGCAGGTCTCCCCCTGAGAGACCAATCATGCAAAGGGTTTCAAATGCACTTTAGTATTCCTCTGTTTGTGCATTTTCTAGTTACAGATTCATGTCTTGTTTAGAAATGGTGCAAGGTCAAGCATGTAGACTTTAAGGATCTGTAAAAGACACCATTTCCCTGTTAGTTTTCTCTCAAAGACATTTAGGGAATTCAACTACAACATGAGGTCAAATTACCATACATAATAAATAACCCTGGGATTACTGGATCACAGCACATTATTTAAAACATGTTTTGTTATGAATATTGTTGAATTGAAAGGATTTGAAATGGCGTGAGGGGAACTGAAATAAAATAAATAAAAAACATCATATCTCATGGGAACGTGATATATTGTGGCCACGAGATCATTTTGTCGAGGTATTGACATCCTTATGTTGTGGCCACATGATGTGACATTTATTTTCCTTTTTGCAAATTAATAATTATAAATATTATAGTCTTTCATTGAGGAATTAATCATTCACGTCTATCATCACACACGGGCATAAATAATCGAAATCAAAACTTCATAGTGTTCCTGAAGCTCAACTGGTAGAGCGTTGCCATATCAAGCGCAAGGTTGGGGGTTTGATTCCCCCGGGAACACATGATAGGTAAAAATGAATAGCCTGAATGCACTATAAGTCGCTTTGGATAAAAAGCGACTTCTAAATGCATAAATTTAATTAAATTTTAATTTAATTAACTTAATTTACTTTAAATTTACTTTAAATTTAATTTCATGTCATAATCGTCAGGCGTTTACAGTAGCAAATACTAGCTTACAGAACGTTAATTAGGTAAAGCGATACACAAATTGAAAGGGGAAATAATGAAATATTATATTTAAATGAAATAATTATAAAAATATAGCCATAACAAGTTGAAATAATAATAATAATAATAATAATATACAAATGTTAAAATAAAAATTGAAACTTTTTTAAATTGTGCTATGGTCATGCAGGTTTGTTTCCGAATTAAACTTGTGGCCATGAGAAAAATATCTGGTTCCTCAACACAGTGACGTCACGTGGCCACGACATAAGGTTGTCATTACCTCCATAAAATGATAATTTCACGCCACGACATAATAACTCGTGGGAACATGACAAAATTATGTGAACCAAACATGCCCCCTCTTGGTCACCGTAAAATGCGACTCATAGGCAACTATTTATTTATTTTTTTTCAAATATGCAATTTTATTTTCGATGTTTAGCATAGCCTATTTTGAAATATTTAGAAAAACTGCTTTACTTTGAAAAATACTGATTGTGTTAATTCTTCCGGTCGGTTATCGGTCAATATGAGCATCCCCGCTCTGAAGGTGAAAGCCCTGTTGCAGGCGTGAAGTCTCTGTTTTGTTATTGTACTCTTTTGATCCTGTCTAACCTCAAAGGGCCTGCCGTCTCCAGCCAAGAGCCCCTGAGCCGCCACAAGTCCCACCTCCATTAGCACGAGAGTTTCACCTCCACCTCGCCCTCCTTCCACTCCATCTCTTCTCTCGTGCACTTTATCTCATCCGCACCAGTCCCTCTCTCTCTCTCTCTCTCTATCTCTCACTCTGGTCTTCACCTGTCAGCGGTTTTCTCTCAGTCCCTGCTCGGGAATCAAGCCCTGTCAGTCCTCATTACCCCCCGGCCAAGTCTGGAACGCACCCCCCTCCCCTTTCGGATGAAAGCTCTCTGATGGTGAGGGGCGGGATGGGAGAGCGTAACCGAGGGCAGGCTCTGGGGACACAGATCCTTCCCCTAATTTGCTGGAAAAAGTGTCCCGCACTAGAGGAGCCTCACCTCTATTAACCCAAAGCCAGAGTGAAAGAGAGACAAAGAGGGAACGATGCGAGAGGCACATAGAGAGAGAGAGAGAGAGAGAGGGCGGGTGACAGTGGCACCTCTACAGTGGCTCAATCTCCAGGCTCATTATCCCCGAGCTGCCCCAGAGCAGAGCAGAGCGCTTGGAGCATGGCAGGGCCACAGCAGGGCCAGGGGCCAAACGGATTCATCTGCTCTCATTTGCTCCTGTCTCAGCAGAGGCGGCAGCTGCTTGGGGAGCGGCGGATTGAGCGAGGGAGGAAAGGGCGGGAGTCTGGGAGATTTAAGGCTTTGTATCCTGCCGCAGAATAGCGCCACCTGTCTCTTGCACTATATAACACTGACA